>NW_026019497.1:0-151567 GCF_003254725.2 Canis lupus dingo | reverse complement strand
CTGTTGTACTTCGTTCAGTTATCTTATTGCTAGTCACCAGGTCCAGGAGAGGCCCAAGTGGGGACCAGAGTTACCAGATCCAGGTGAAGCCCAGGTGGGGACCAGAGTCACTAGGTCAGGGTGAGGCCCAGAGTGGTTCAAGAGTCATCATGTTCAAGTGAGGCTCAGGTGTGGAACAGAGTCACCAGGTACCCAGGATGCCCATGTGAGGACCAGAATCACCAGGTCTGGGTGACGCCCAGATAGGATCAGAGTCACCAGTTCCAGGTGAGGCCAAGAAAGGGTCCACAGCAATCAGGTCCAGGTGGGGAACAAAGTCAGCAGGACTGGGTGAGGCCCAGATGAGGACCAGAATCACCAGGTCCAGGTGAGGCCCAGGTGGTGACCAGAGTCTCCGGGTCTGGGAGAGGACCAGGTAAGGACCAGATTCACCAGGTCCAATAGGCCCACATGGGGACCTGAGTCACCAGGTATGGGTGAGGCCCAGGTGGCAACCCCACTCACCAGGTCCAGGTGAGGCCAACCTGCAGGCCAGAGTCACCAGATCCAGGTGAGGCCTTAGTGGGCACCGGAGTCACCAGGTAAATGTGAGTCTACAAGAACACCACAGTCACCAGGTCAAGGTGTGGTTCATGTGGAAACGAGAGTCACGAGGTCCAGTTGAGACCCAGGTGGGGACCACAGTCACCAGGTCCAGATTGAGGCCTGGGTGGTGGGTCCAGAGTCATCAGGACCAGTTGAGGCCAAAGTGTGGAGCAAAGTTATCATGTCCAGGTGAGGGCCAACTGGGGAACAGAGTAACCATGTCCCATTGAAGCTAGGTGGGAAAAGAGTCACAGGTCCAGTCGAGGCCTAAGTGAGGAGTAGATTCACCAGGTCCTGCTGAGGCCCAGTTGAGGACCAGTGTCCCCAGCTCCGGGTGAGTCCCAGAGTGGGACCAGAGACACCTGGTTCTGGTGATATCCAGGTGGGGACCAGAGTCACCACGTCAGGGTTAGGCCCAGAGGGGGACAAGAATCACTAGGTCCAGGAGAGGCCCCGATGTGGAACTGAAACCAGGTCCCATGATGCCCATATGAGGACCTGAGTCAGGAGGTCCAGGTGAGGTCCCTGTGGGAACCAGTCACCTCGTCCAGGTGAGGCCCAAGTGGGACCACAGTCACCAGGTCCAGGTGAGGCCCAGGTATATATGAGTGTATCCAGGTCGCAATGATGCCCAGATAAGGACCAGAGTCAACAGTCCAGGAGAGGCCCAAATATGGACCAGAGTCATTTTGTTCCAGGTGATGCTTGATGGAGACCACAGGAATCAGGTCCAGGAGAGCCCCATATGGGAACCAGAGCCACCAGATCCAGGCGAGGTCCTAGTGGGACCACAGTCACAAGGTCCAGGTGAGGCGCAGGTGGCAACAGGATTGACCAAGTCCAGGTGAAGCCCAGCTGGCGACCAGTCACCAGATCCAAGTGAGGACAAGCTAAGGACCAGATTCACAAGGCCCAAATGAAGCCCATGGGGTGACCAGAGTCACCAGGTAAGGGTGAGTCCCAGAGGGGGAACCAGAGTAACCAGTTTAGTTTGAGGCCCAGAATGGGTCCAGAGGTCCCTAGTCAGAGTGAGTCCCAGGTGTGGAATAGTGTATCCAGGTCCCAATGATGCCTGGGTGAGGACCAGAGTCACTAGGGCCATGCAGGCCCAGATGGGGACAAATCACTAGGTCCTGGTGAGGCATAGAATAAGACCACAGTCAGCAGTATCATTTTATCCCCTTGCATGAACCAGAGCCACTCTATCCAGCTGAGTCCCAGGTCCATGTGAGGCTCACGTGAGGACCAGATTCATTAGGTCGAATTGAGGCATAGCTGGGGACAAGAGTCACCAGGTCTGGGTGCGGGCTAGGTGGGGCAAGATTCAGCAGTTCTGAGTTAGGTCAAAGTGGGGACGAGAGACGCCAGGTCCAGGTGAGGCCAAACTGAGGACCAGAGTCAACAGATCCAGGTGAGGTCCATGTTGGAAAGAGAGTCACTAGGTCCGGGAGAGGTCCAGGTGGGGACCAGATTCACCAGATCCACGTGAAGCCCAGGTGGGGACCAGAGTCACTAGGTCCCGATGAGGCCCAGGTGAGGACCAGAGTTACCAGGTACACGTGAGGCCCCGGTGGGGATCAGAGGCAACAGGTCCATGTGAGGCCGGCTTGGGGACCATGGTCAACAGGTCTACTTGAGGACCTGGTGTGTAACACAGTAAGCAGGTCCAGATGAGTCCCCGGTGGTGAAAAGAGTCACCACGTCCAGGTGAGTCCCAGGTGGGGACCAGGACCACCAGGTACAGTTGAGGCCCTTGAAAGAACTAGAGTCTACTGGCACAAAAACGGACACATAGATCAGTGAAACAGAATAGAGAATCCAGAAGTGGACCCTGAACTTTATGGGCAACTAATATTCGATAAAGGAGGAAAGACTATCCATTCGAAGAAAGACAGTCTCTTCAATAAATGGTGCTGGGAAAATTGGACATCCACATGCAGAAGAATGAAACTAGACCACTCTCTTTCACCATACACAAAGATAAACTCAAAATGGATGAAAGATCTAAATGTGAGACAAGATTCCATCAAAATCCTAGAGAAGAACACAGGCAACACCCTTTTTGAAGTCGGCCATAGTAACTTCTTGCAAGATACATCCACGAAGGCAAAAGAAACAAAAGCAAAAATGAACTATTGGGACTTCATCAAGATAAGAAGCTTTTGCACAGCAAAGGATACAGTCAACAAAACTCAAAGACAACCTACAGAATGGGAGAAGATATTTGCAAATGACATATCAGATAAAGGACTAGTTTCCAAGATCTAAAAAGAACTTATCAAACTCAACACCAAAGAAACAAACAATCCAATCATGAAATGGGCAAAAGACATGAACAGAAATCTCACAGAGGAAGACATAGACATGGCCAACATGGACATGAGAAAATGCTCTGCATCACTTGCCATCAGGGAAATACAAATCAAAACCACAATGAGATACCACCTCACACCAGTGAGAATGGGGAAAATTAACCAGACAGGAAACAACCAATGTTGGAGAGGATGTGGAGAAAAGGGAATCCTCATACACTGTTGGTGGGAATGTGAACTGGTCCAGCCACTCTGGAAAACGGTGTGGAGGTTCCTCAAACAGTTAAAAATATACCTGCCCTACGACCCAGCAATTGCACTGTTGGGGATTTTCCCCAAAGAGACAAATGCAATGAAACGCCGGGACACCTGCACCCCGATGTTTAGAGCAACAATGGCCACGATAGCCAAACTGTGGAAGGAGCCTCGGTGTCCAACGAAAGATGAATGGATAAAGAAGATGTGGTTTATGTATACAATGGAATATTACTCAGCTATTAGAAATGACAAATACCCACCATTTGCTTCAACGTGGATGGAACTGGAGGGTATTATGCTGAGTGAAGTAAGCCAGTCGGAGAAAGACAAACATTATATGTTCTCATTCA
Organism: Canis lupus dingo; assembly: GCF_003254725.2. Lineage (NCBI taxonomy): Eukaryota > Metazoa > Chordata > Mammalia > Carnivora > Canidae > Canis > Canis lupus. The sequence continues at coordinate 148,062 of NW_026019497.1, read as the reverse complement.
TTTGGGGAATATAAATAATAGTGAAAGGGAATATAAGGGAAGGGAGAAGAAATGTGTGGGAAATATCAGAAAGGGAGACAGACCGTAAAGACTGTTAACTCTGGGAAACAAACTAGGGGTGGTAGAAGAGGAGGAGGGTGGGGGGTGGGAGTGAATGGGTGACGGGCTCTGGGGGTTATTCTGTATGTTAGTAAATAGAACACCAATAATAAAAAATAAATTTAAAAAAAAAAGAAAAAAGAAAGAACCAGAGTCAACAGGTCGAAGTCAAGCGCAGGTGGCAACCAGGGTCAGCAGGTCCAAGTCAGGCCAAAGTGGGGTTCACAGTCATTAGGGCACGGTGAGACCCAGAGGGGGACCAGAGTCACCATGTCAGGGTAAGGCCCAGAGGGGATCCAGAGTCATCATGTCCAAGAGAGGCTCAGGAGTGGAACAGACTATTCAGGTCATAATGGTCCACAGGTGAGGACCAGAGTCAACAGAACTGGGTGAGGCCCAGGTAGGAGCAGAGTCACCAGTTCCAGGTGAAGCAAAGAAGTAGTCCACAGCAATCAGGTCCAGATGGGGAAGAAAGTCACCAGGACTGGGTGAGGCCCAGAAGGGGACCAGAGTCACCATGTCAGATTGAGGCCCAGAGGGGATCCAGACTCAACATGTCCAGGAGAGGCTCAGTTGTGGAACAGAGTATCCAGGTCATAATGATCCACAGGTGAGGACCAGAGTCACCAGATCTGTGTGAGGCCCAGTGATGTTCAGAGTCACCAGTTCCAGGTGAGGCCAAGAAGGTGTCCACAGCAATCATGTCCAGGGCGGAACAAAGTCACCAGGACTGGGTGAGGCCTAGAGGGGTACCTGATTCACCAGGTCCATGTGAGGCCCAGGTGGGGACCTGATTCCCCGTTCTGGGAGAGGACCAGGTAAGGACCAGATTCACCAGGTCCAAGAGGCCCACGTGGGAACCTGAGTCACCATGTATGGGTGAGGCCCAGGTGGCCACCCCACTCAACATGTCCAGCTGAGTCCAACCTGCAGGCCATGCAGAGGAACAATGTCCCGATGATGCCCAGCTAGGGACCAGAGATACCAGGTCCAGGTAAGGCCAACCTGCAGGCCAAGAAGTGGAACCATATCGGGATGATGCCCAGGTAGGGCCCAGAGTCACTAGGTCCAAATGAGGCCCAGATGGAGCATATTCACTAGGTCCAGGTGAGGTCCAGTTGACAATCACAGTCACCAGATCTGGTTGACCCCTAGAGGGGTACCAGAATCACCTGGTCCACGTGACATCCAGTTGGGGACCAGAGTCACCAGTTCTAGTGAGAGGTCCAGGTGGGGACCAGAGTCAACGGATCCAGGTAAGTCCAGGTGGGGACCTGAGTCACCAGATCCAGGTGAAGCCCAGGTGGAGACCAGAGTCTCTAGGACCAGATGAGGCCCAGGTGAGGACAGGAGTTACCAGGTACACGTGAGGCCCAGGTGGGGACCAGGATCACCAGGTACAGGGGAGGCCCTTGAAAGAACCAGAGTCAACAGTTCGAGGTTAGGCGCAGGTGGCAACCAGGGTCAGCAGGTCCAAGTCAGGTCAAAGTGGGGTTCACAGTCACTAGGCACGGTGAGACCCAGAGGGGGACCAGAGTCACCTGGTCCAGTTGAGGTCCAGTTTTGGAACACAGTCACCGGGTCCCAATATTGCCCAGTGGAGGACCATGGTCAACAGGGCCAGGTGAGGCCCAGATGGGGACCGGAGTCCAAATATCCAGGTGAAGCCCAGGTGGGGACCACAGTCACCAGATCCAGGGTAGTCTCAGGTGCAGACCATAATCACCAGGTCCAAGTGAGGTGCAGGTGGCAACCACATTCCCCAGGACCCAGTGAGGCCCTGGCGGTGACCAGAGTCACAAGGTACATGAGAAGCTAGAAACACTGCAGCCACCAGGTCCACATGATGTCCATGTGGGCCGGAGAATCAGCAGTTACACGTGAGGACCAGGTGGGGATCCGACTCACCATGTCAAGTTGAGACCCAGGTGGGATCCAGTGTCACCATGTCCAGGTGTGGCCCAGGTGAAGACCAGAGTTAATAGGTCCGGCTGGGTCACTGTTAGTGAACAGTGTAACCATATCCTGATGCTACCCAGGTGGGTACCGGAGACACCAGGTCCTGGTGAGGTCCAGGTGGGACCAGAGACATGAGGTCCAGGTAAGATCCCGATGGGAACCACAGTCACCAGGTCAGGTGAGGCCATGCTTAGAATCAGAGTTACCAGTTACAGGTGAGGCCCAGGTGGAGCCAGAGTGACCTGGTAGAGAAGAGGCCAAAGTCAGTACCAGAGTTACTAGGATCAGGTCAGTCCCATTGGGGAATAGAGTAACCATGTCCCGATGATGCCCAGGTAGAACCCGAGTCACCACGTCCAGATGAGGCGCAGGTGGGAAGCATGTTCACTAGGTCCAGGTGAGGCCCAGTTGAGGACCAGAGTCACCAGGTCTGGTTGAGGCCGACAGGGGTCCCAGATTCACCTGGTCTAGGTGACATCCAGATGGAGACCAGAGTCACCATGTCAGAGTGAGGCCCAGAGAGGATCCAGAGTCATCATGTCCAGGTGAGGCTCAGGTGTGGAACAGAGTATCCAGGTCATAGTGGTCCACAGGTGAGGACCAGAGTCAACAGATCTGGGTGAGGCCCATTTAGGATCAGAGTCACCAGTTCCAGGTGAGGCCCAAAAGGAGTCCACAGCAATCAGGTCCAGGTGGGGAACAAAGTCACCAGGACTGGGTGAGGCCCAGATGGCGACCATATTCTCCAGGTCCAGGGGATTCCAAGGTGGTGACCAGAATTACCAGATTCACCAGGTCCAAGAGGCCCACGTGGGGACCTGAGTCACCAGGTATGGGTGACGCCCAGGTGGCAACCCCACTCACCAGGTCCAGGTGAGGCCAACCTGTAGGCCAGAGTCACCAGATCCAGGTGAGGCCCTAGTGGGGACCGGAGTCACCAGGTAAATGTGAGTCTACAAGAACACCACAGTCACCAGGTCCAGGTGTGGTTCATGTGGGAACGAGAGTCACCAGGTCCAGGTGAGACCCAGGTGGGGACCACAGTCACCAGGTCCAGATTGAGGCCTAGGTGGGGGGACCAGAGTCATCAGGACCAGTGAGGCCAAAGTGTGGAGCAAAGTTATCATGTCCAGGTGAGGCCCAGGTGGGGAACAGAGTAACCATGTCCCATTGATGCCAGGTGGGAAAAGAGTCACAAGTTCCAGAAGAGGCCTATGTGAAGAGTAGATTCATCAGGTCCTGTTGAGGCCCAGTTGAGGACCAGTGTCCACAGCTCCGGTGAGTCTCAGAGGGGGACCAGAATCACCCGGTTCTGGTGATATCCAGGTGGGGACTAGAGCACCACGTCAGGATGAGTCCCAGACGGGGACGAAAATCACTAGCTCCAGGTGAGGCCCGATGTGGAAATGAGAAACCAGGTCCCATGATGCCCATATGAGGACCTGAGTCACCAGGTCTAGGTGAGGTCCCTGTCGGAACCAGTCACCTCGTCCAGGTGAGGCCCAGGTGGGACCACAGTCACCAGGTCCAGGTGAGGCCCAGGTATATAAGAGAGCATCGAGGTCCCAATGATGCCCAGGTAAGGACCAGAGTCAACAGGTCCAGGAGAGGCCCAAATACGGATCAGAGTCATTGTGTTCCAGGTGAGGCCAGATGGAGACCACAGGAACCAGGTCCAGGAGAGCCCCATATGGGAACCAGAGCCACGAGATCCAGGTGAGGTCCAGGTGGAACCACAGTCACAAGGTCCAGGTGAGGCACAGGTGGCAACAGGATTCACCAAGTCCAGGTGAGGCCCAGGTGGCGACCAGTCACCACATCCAGGCGCGGACCAGCTAAGGACCAGATTCACCAGGCCGAAGTGAAGCCCAAAGGGTGACCAGAGTCACCAGGTAAGGGTGAGCCCCAGAGGGGGAACCAGAGTAACCAGTTTAGTTTGAGGCCCAGAATGGGACCAGAGGTCCCTGGTCAAAGTGAGGTCCAGGTGTGGAATAGAGTATCCAGGGTGAGGATCATTGGGTCCATCACCCAATGATGCCTGGGTGAGGACCAGAGTCACTGGGGCCATGCAGGCCCAGATGGGGAACAGAATCACTAGGTCCTGGTGAGGCATACAATAAGACCACAGTCAGCAGTATCAGCCAAGCCCCTTGCGGGAACCAGAGCCACTCTATCCAGCTGAGTCCCCGGTCCAGGTGAGGCTCCCGTGAGGACCAGATTCATTAGGTCGAATTGAGGCATAGCTGGGGACAAGAGTCACCAGGTCTGGGTGCAGCCTAAGTTGGGCTAGATTCAGCAGTTCTGAGTTAGGTCAAAGTGGGGACGAGAGACGCCAGTTCCAGGTGAGGCCAAACTGAGGACCAGAGTCACCAGATCCATGTGAGGTCCATGATTGAAAGAAAGTCACCAGGTCCGGGAGAGGTCCAGGTGGGGATCAGAGTCACCAGTTCCAGGTGAGGCCAAGAACGATTCCACAGAAATCAGGTCCAGGTGGGGAACAAAGTCACCAGGACTGGGTGAGGCCTAGATGGGGACCAGATACACAAGGTCCAGGTGATATCCAGGTGGTGACCAGACTTACCAGTTCCGGGTGAGGACCAGGTAAGGACAAGATTCACCAGGTCCAAGTGAGGCCCACGTGGGGACCTGTGTCACCAGGCATAGGTGAGGCCCAGGTGGCAACCCCACTGACCAGGTCCAGGTGAGGCCAACGTGCAGGCCATGCAGAGGAACCATGTCCCGATGATGACCATTTAGGGACCAGACTTACCAGGTCCAAGTGAGGCCAACCTGCAGGCCATGCAGTGGAACCATGTCCCAATGATGCCCAGGTAGGGACCAGAGTCACCAGGTCCAAAAGAGGCCCAGATGGTGCATATTCACTAGGTCCAAGTGAGGCCCAGTTGAGGACCAGAGTCACCAGATCTGGTTGAGGCCTAGAAGGGTACCAGAATCACCTGGTCCAGGTGACATCCAGATGGGTACCAGAGTCACCAGGTCAGGGTGAGGCCCAGAGAGGTTCCAGAGTCATCATGTCCAGGTGAGGCTCAGGTGTGGAACAGAGTCACCAGGTCCCAATGATGCCCAGGTGAGGAACAGAGTCACCAGGTCTGGGTGACGCGCAGATAGGATCAGAGTCACCAGATCTTGTTGAGGCCTAGAGGGGTACCAGATTCACCAGGTCCAGGTGAGGCACAGGTGGTGACCAGAGTCCCCGTTCTGGGAAAGGACCAGGTAAGGACCAGATTCACCAGGTCCAAGAGGCCCACGTGGGGACCTGAGTCACCAGGTATGGGTGAGGCCCAGGTGGCAATAACACTCACCAGGTCCAGGTGAGGCCAACCTGCAGGCCATGCAGTGGAACCATATCCCGATGATGCCCAGGTAGGGAGAAGAGTTACCAGGTCCAGGTGAGGCCAACCTGCATGCCATGCAGTGGAAACATATCCAGATGATGCCCAGGTAGAGACCAGACTTACCAGGTCCAGGTGAGGCCAACCTGCAGGCCATGCAGTGGAACCATATCCCGATGATGCCCAGGTATGGACCAGAGTCACCAGGTCCAAATGAGGCCCAGATGGAGCATATTCACTAGGTACAGGTGAGTCCCCTTTGAAGACCAGAGTCACCAGATCTGTTTGAGGCCTAGGGGGTACCAGAATCACCTTGTCCATGTGACATCCAGATGGGGACCAGAGTCACTAGGTCAGGGTGAGGCCCAGAGCGGTTCCAGAGTCAACATTTCCAGGTGAGGCTCAGGTGTGGTACAGAGTCACCAGGTACCAATGATGCCCAGGTGAGGACAAGAGTCACCCGGTCTGGGTGACGCACAGATAGGATCAGACTCACCAGTCCAGGTGAGGCCAAGAAAGGGCACAGCAATCAGGACCAGGTGGGGAACAATGTCACCAGGACTGGGTGAGGCCCAGATGGGGACCAGATTCACCAGGTCCAGGTGAGGCCCAGGTGGTGACAAGAGTCCCCGGGTCTAGGAGAGGACCGGGTAAGGACAAGATTCACCAGGTCCAAGAGGCCCACGTAGGGACTTGAGTCACCAGGTATGGGTGAGGCCCAGGTGGCAACCCCACTCACCAGGTCCTGGTGAGACCAACCTGCAGGCCAGAGTCACCAGATCCACGTGAGTCCCTAGTGGGGACCGGAGTCACCAGGTAAAAGTGAGTCTACAAGAACACCAGAGTCACCAGGTCCAGGCGTGGTTCATGTAGGAACGAGACCACCAGGTCCAGGTGAGACCCAGGTGGGGACCACAGTCACCAGGTTCAGATTGAGGCATAGGTGAGGGGACCAGAGTCATCAGGACCGTTTAGGCCAAAGTTTGGAGCAAAGTTATCATGTCCCGGTGAGGCCCAGGTGGGGAAGAGAGTAACCATGTCCCATTGATTCCAGGTGGGAAAAGAGTCACAAGGTCCAGACGAGACCTAAGTGAGGAGTAGATTCACCAGGTCCAGTTGTGCCCAGTTGAGGACCAGTGTCCCAGCTCCGGGTGAGTCCCAGAGGGGGAACAGAGTCACCCGATTCTGGTGATATCCAGATGGGGACCAGAGTCACCATGTCAGGCTGTGGCCCAGAGGGGATCCAACTTCATCATGTCCAGGTGAGTCTCAGGTGTGGAACAGTGTATCCAGGTCATAATGGTCCACAGGTGAGGACCAGAGTCACCAGATCTGTGTGAGGCCCAGTTAGGATCAGAGTCACCCGTTCCAGGTGAGGCCCAAAAGGAGTCCACAGCAATCAGGTACAGGTGGGCAACAAAGTCACCAGGACTGGGAGAGGCCCAATGGGGACCAGATTCACCAGGTCCAGATGATTCCCATGTTGTGACCAGACTTACTAGTTCCGAGTGAGGACCAGGTAAGGACCAGATTAACCAGGTTAAAGGGAGGCCCACGTGGGGCCCTGTGTCACAAGGTATGGGGGAGGCCCAGGTGGCAACCCCACTCACCAGGTCCAGGTGAGGCCAACCTGCAGGCCATGCAGAGGAACCATGTCCCGGTGATGCTCAGGTAGGGACCAGATTTACCAGGTCCAGTTGAGGCCAATCTGCAGGCCATGCAGTGGAACCATGTCCCGATGATGCCCAGGTAGGGACCAGAGTCACCAGGTCCAAATAAGGCCCAGATGGAGCATATTCACTAGGTCCAGGCGAGGCCCAGTTGAGGACCAGTTTCACCATATCTACTTGAGTCTTAGAAGGGTACCAGAATCACCTGGTCCAGGTGATATCCAGATGGGGACCAGAGTCACCAGGTCAGGGGGAGGCCCAGAGTGGTTCCAGAGTCATCGGGTCCAGGTGAGGCTCAGGTGTGGAAGAGAGTCACCAGGTACCAATGATGCCCAAGTGAGGACCAGAGTCACCAGATCTGGGTGAGGCCCAGTTAGGATCAGAGTCACCAGTTCCAGGTGAGGCCAAGAAAGAGTCCACAGCAATCAGGTCCAGGTGGGGAACAAAGTCACCAGACCTGGGTGAGACCCAGATGGGGACCAGAATCACCAGGTCCCGGTGAGGCCCTGGTGGGGATAGAGTCCCCGGGTCTGGGAAAGGACCAGGTATGGACCAGATTCGCCAGGTCCAAGAGGCTCACGTGGGGACCTGAGTCACCAGCTATGTGTGAGGCCTAGGTGGCAACCCCACTCACCAGGTCTAGGTGAGGCCAACCGGCGGGCCAGAGTCACCAGATCCAGGTGAAGCCCTAGTGGGGACTGGAGTCACCAGGTACATGTGAGTATACAAGAACACCACAGTCACCGGGTCCAGGTGTGGTTCATGTGGGAACGAGAGTCACCATGTCCAGGTGAGACCCAGGTGGGGACCACAGTCACCAGGTCCAGATTGAGGCCTAGGTGGGGGGACCAGAGTCATCAGGACCAGTTGAGGCCAAAGAGTGGAGCAAAGTTATCATGTCCAGGTGAGGCCCAGGTGGGGAACAGAGTAACAATGTCCCATTGATGCCAGGTGGGAAAAGAGTCACAAGGTCCAGACGATGCCTAAGTGAGGAGTAGATTCACCAGGTCCTATTGAGGCCCAGTTGAGGACCAGTGTCCCCATCTCCGGGTGAGTCCCAGAGGGGGACCAGAGTCACCCGGTTCTGGTGATATCCAGGTGGGGACCAGAGTCACCACGTCAGGGTGAGGCCCAGAGGGGGACGAGAAACACTAGGTACAGGTGAGGCCCCGATGTGGAACTGAGAAACCAGGTACCATGATGCCCATATGAGGACCTGAGTCACCAGGTCCAGGTGAGGTCCCTGTGGGAACCAGTCACCTCATCCCGTAGAGGCCCGGGTGGGACCAAAGTCACCAGGTCCAGGTGAGGCCCAGATATATAACAGAGTATCAAGGTCCCAATGATGCCCATGTAAGGACCATAGTCAACAGGTGCAGGAGAGGCCCAAATATGGATCAGAGTCATTGTGTTCCAGGTGAGGCCAGATGGAGACCACAGGAACCAGGTCCAGGAGAGCCCCATATGGGAACCAGAGCCACCAGATCCAGGTGAGATCCAGGTCGGACCACAGTCACAAGGTCCAGTTGAGGCGCATGTGGCAACAGGATTCACCAAGTCCAGGTTAGTCCCAGGTGCAGACCATTCACCAGTTCCAGGTGAGACCAGCTAAGGACCAGATTCACCAGGCCCAAGTGAAGCCAAACGGGTGACCAGAGTTACCAGGTAAGGGTGAGGCCCAAAGGGGAACCAGTAACTAGTTTAGTTTGAGTCCCAGAATGGGACGAGAGGTCCACGGTCAATGTGAGGCACAGGTGTGGAATAGAGTATCCAGGTCCTAATGTTTCCTGGGTGAGGACCACAGTCACTAGGGCCATGCAGGCCCAGATGGGAACAGAATCACTAGGACCAGGTGAGGCATAGAATAAGACCACAGTCAGCTGTATCAGGTGAGCCACTTGTGGGAACCAGAGCCACTCTATCCAGCTGAGTCCCAGGTCCATGTGAGGCCCACGTGAGGACCAGATTCATCAGGTCGATTTGAGGCATAGCTGGGGACAAGAGTCACCAGGTCTGGTTGCGGCCGAGGTGGGGCAAGATTCAGCAGTTCTGAGTTAGGTCAAAGTGGGGACGAGAGACGCCAGGTCCAGGTGAGGCCAAACTGAGGACCAGAGTCACCAGATCCATGTGAGGTCCATGTTGGAAAGAGAGTCACCAGATCTAGGTGAGATCCATATTGGAAAGAGAGTCAGCAGGACCAGGAGTGGTCCAGGTGGGGACCAGAGTCACCAGATCCAGGTGAATTCCAGGTGGGGACCAGAGTCACCAGATCCAGGTGAAGCCACGGTGGGGACCAGACTCACTAGGTCCAGATGAGGCCCAGGTGTGGAACAGAGTTACCAGGTACACGTGAGGCCCCGGTGGGGATCAGAGGCAACAGGTCCATGTGAGGCCGGCTTGGGGACCATGGTCACAAAGTCTACTTGAGGCCCAGGTGTGGAACACAGTAAGCAGGTCCAGGTGAGTCCCCAGTGGTGACAAGAGTCAGCACGTCCAGGTGAGGACCAGTTGGGGACCAGGATCACCAGGTACAGGGGAGGCCCCTGAAAGGACCAGAGTCAACAGTGCGAGGTCAGGCGCAGGTGGCAACCAGGGTCAGCAGGTCCAAGTCAGGCCAAAGTGGGATTCACAGTCAATAGAGCACGGTGAGACCCAGAGGGGCACCAGAGTCACCTGGTCCATGTAAGGTCCAGTTGTGGAACACAGTCACCGTGTCCCAATTTTGCCCAGTTGAGGACCATGGTCAACACGGCCAGATGAGGCCCAGATGGGGACCGGAGTCCCCAAATCCAGGTGAATCCCAGGGGGGGACCTCAGTCACCAGATCCACGGTAGTCTCAGGTGCAGACCAGAATCACCAGGTCCAGGTGAGGTGCAGGTGGCAAACACCCTCACCAGGTCCCGGTGAGGCCCTGGTGGGGGCCAGAGTCACGAGGTACATGAGAAGCTAGAAACACTGTAGCCACCAGGTCCACATGATGTCCATGTGGGAAGGAGAATCACCAGTTACAGGTGAGGACCAGGCGGGGATCCGACTCACCATGTCCAGTGGAGACCCAAGTGGGCACCAGTGTCACCATATCCAGGTGTGGCCCAGGTGAAGACCAGAGTTAATAGGTCCGGGTGGGTCACTGTTAGAGAACAGTGTAACGATATCCTGATGCTACCCAGGTGGGTACCAGAGACACCAGGTCCTGGTGAGGCCCAGGTGGGACCAGAGTCATGAGGTCAAGATGAGTTCCCGATGGGAACCACAGTCACCAGGTCAGGTGAGGCCATGCTTAGGATCAGAGTCACCAGTTAGAGGTGAGGCCCAGGTGGAGCCAGAGTCATCTGGTACAGAAGAGGCCAAAGTCAGGACCAGAGTTACCAGGATCAGGTCAGTCCCAGTGGGGAATAGAGTAACCATGTCCCGATGATGCCCAAGTAGAACCCGAGTCACCACGTCCAGATGAGGCGCAGGTGGGGAGTATATTCACTAGGTCCCGGTGAGGCCCAGTTGAGGACCAGATGCCCCCGGGGTAGTTTTGGCCTAGAGGGGTACCAGATTCACCTGGTCTAGGTCACATCCAGATGGGGACCAGAGTCACCATGTCAGGCTGTGGCCCAGAGGGGATCCAGAGTCATCATGTCCAGGTGAGATAAGGTGTGGAACAGAGTATCCAGGTCATAATGGTCCACAGGTGAGGACCAGAGTCACCAGATCTGGGTGAGGCCCAGTTAGGATCAGAGTCACAAGTTCTAGGTGAGGCCAAGAAGGAGTCCACAGCAATCAGGTCGAGGTGGGGAACAAAGTCACCAGGAGTGGGTGAGGCCCAGATGGGGACCAGATTCACAAGGTCCAGGTGATTCCCAGGTGGTGACCAGAGTTACCAGTTCCGGGTGAGCACCAGGTAAGGACGAGATTCACAAGGTCCAAGTGAGGCCCAGTGGGAACCTGAGTCACCAGGTATGGGTGAGGCCCAGGTGGCAACCCCACTCCCCAGGTCCAGGTGAGGCCAACCTGCAGGCCATGCTGTGGAACCATGTCCCGATGATGCCCAGGTAGGGACCAGAGTCACCAGGTGCAAATGAGGCCCAGATGGAGCATATTCACTAGGTCCAGGTGAGGCCCAGTTGAAGACCAGAGTCACCAGATCTGGTTGAGGACTATCGGGGTAGAGAATCACCTGGTCCAGGTGACATCCAGATGGGGACCAGCCTCACCAGGTCAGGGTGAGGCCCAGAGAGGTTCCATAGTCATCATGTCCAGGTGAGGCTCAGGTGTGAAACAGAGTCACTTGGTACCAATGATGCCCAGGTTAGGGTCAGAGTCACCAGGTCTGGGTGACGCGCAGATAGGATCAGAGTCACCTGTTCCAGGTGAGGCCAAGAAGGAGCCCACAGCAATCAGGTCCGGGGGGGGAACAAAGTCACCAGGACTGGGTGAGGCCCAGATAGGGACCCGATTCACCAGGTCCAGGTGATTCCCAGGTGGTGACCTGAGTTACCAGTTCCGGGTGAGCACCAGGTAAAGACCAGATTCACAAGGTCCAAGTGAGGCCCACGTGGGAACCTGAGTCACCAGGTATGGGTGAGGCCCAGGTGGTAACCCCACTCAACAGGTCCAGGTGAGGCCACCTGCAGGCCATGCAGAGGAACCATGTCCCGATGATGCACAGGTAAGGACAGGCCTTACCATGTCCAGGTGAGGCCAACCTGCAGGCCAGAGTCACCAGATCCAGGTGAGGCCCTAGTGGGGTCCGGAGTCACCAGGTAAATGTGAGTCTACAAGAACACGGCAGTCACCAGGTCCAGGAGTGGTTCATGTGGGAACGAGAGTCACCAGTCCAGGAGAGGACCAGGTGGGGACCAGAGCCACCAGACCCAGGTGAAGTCCAGGTGGGGACCAGAGTCACTAGATCCAGGTGAAGCCCAGGTGGGGACCCGAGTCACTAGGTCCAGATGAGGCCCAGGTGAGGACCAGAGTTACCAGGTACACGTGAGGCCCCGGTGGGGTTCAGAGGCAACATGTCCATGTGAGCCCGGCTTGGGGACCATGGTCAACAGGTCTACTTGAGGCCCAGGTGTGGAACACAGTAAGCAGGTCCAGGTGAGTCCCCGGTGGTGACAAGAGTCACCACGTCCAGGTGAGGCCCAGGTGGGGACCAGGATCACCAGGTCCAGGTGATTCCCAGGTGGTGACCTGAGTTACCAGTTCCGGGATAAGACCAGGTAAGGACCAGATTCACCAGGTCAAGAGAAGCCCACGTGGGGACCTGTGTCACCAGGTATGGTTGAGGCCCAGTTAGCAACCCCACTCACCAGGTCCAGGTCAGGCCAGTATTCGGCCCTTGCAGAGGAACCGTGTCCCGATGATGCCCAGGTAGGGACCAGAGTTACCAGGTCCACGTGAGGCCAACCTGCAGGCCATGCAGTGAAACCATGTCCCGATGATGCCCAGGGAGGGACCAGAGTCACCAGGTCCAAATGAGGCCCAGATGGAGCATATTAACAAGGTCCAGGTGAGGCCCAGTTGAGGACCAGAGTAACCAGATCTTGTTGTGGCCTAGAGGGATACCAGAATCACCTGATCCAGGTGACATCCAGATGGGGACCAGAGTCACCAGGTCAGGGTGAAGCCCAGAGAGGTTCCAGAGTCATCATGTCCAGGTGAGGCTCAGGTGTGGAACAGAGTCACCAGGTACCAATGATGCCCAGGTGAGGACCAGAGTCACCAGATCTGGGAGACGCGCATATAGGATCACAGTCACCAGTTCCAGGTGAGGCCTAGATAGAGTCCACAGCAATCAGGTACAGGTGGGGAACAAAGTCACCAGGACTCGGTGAGGCCCAGATGGGGACCAGATTCACCAGGTCCAGTTAAGGCCAAGGTGGTGACCAGAATCCCTGGGTCTGGGAGAGGACAAGGTAAGGACCAGATTCACCAGGTCCAAGTGAGGCCCACGTGGGGACCTGAGTCACCAGGTATGGGTTATGCCCAGGTGGCTACCCCACTCACCAGATCCAGATGAGGCCAACCTGCATGCCAGAGTCACCAGATCCAGGTGAGGCCCTAGTCGGGACCGGAGTCACCAGGTAAATGTGAGTCTACAAGAACACCACATCCACCAGGTCCAGGTGTGGTTCATGTGGGAACGAGTGTCACCAGGTCCAGGTGAGACCCAGGTGGGGACCACAGTCATCAGGTCCAGACTGAGGGCGAGTTGGGTAGACCAGAATCATCAGGACAGGTTGAGGCCAAAGTGTGGAGCAAAGTTATCATGTCCAGGTGTGGCCCAGGTGGGGAACAGAGTAACCATGTCCCATTGATGCCAGGTGGGAAAAGAGTCACAAGGTCCAGACGAGGCCGAAGTCAGGAGTAGATTCACCAGGTCCTGTGGAGGCCCAGTTGAGGACCAGTGTCCCCAGCTCCGGGTGAGTCCCAGAGGGGGACCAGAGTCACCCGGTTCTGGTGATATCCAGGTGGGGACCAGAGTCACCACGTCAGGGTGAGGCCCAGAGCGGGACGAGAATCACTAGGTCAAGGTGCGGCCCCAATGTAGAACTGAGAAACCAGATCCCATGATGCCCATATGAGCACCTGAGTCAGGAGGTCCAGGTGAGGTCCCTGTGGGAACCACTCACCTCGTCCAGGTGAGGCTCAGGTGGGACCACAGTCACCAGGTCCAGGTGAGGCCCAGGTATATGAGAGTATCCAGGTCCCAATGATGCCCAGGTAAGGACCAGAGTCAACAGGTCCAGGAGAGGCCCAAATATGGATCAGAGTCATTGTGTTCCATGTGAGGCCTGATGGAGACCATAGGAACCAGGGCTAGGAGAGCCCCATATGTGAAGCAGAGCCACCAGATCCTGGTGAAGTCCAGGTGGGACAACAGTCAGAAGATCCAGGAGAGGCGCAGGTGGGAACAGGATTCACCAAGTCCACGTGAGGCCCTGGTGGCAACCAGTCACCAGATCCAGGTGCGGACCAGCTAAGGACCAGATTCACCAGGCCCAAGTGAAGCCCAAGGGGTGACCAGAGTCACCAGGTAAGGGTGAGGCCCAGAGGGGGAACCAGAGTAACCAGTTTAGTTTGAGGCCAAGAATGGGACCAGAGTTCCCTGGTCAAAGTGAGGCCCAGGTGTGGAATCGAGTATCCAGGTCCCAATGATGCCTGGGTGAGGACCAGAGTCACTAGGGCCATGCAGGCCCAGATGGGGAACAGAATCAATAGGTCCTGGCGAGGCATAGAATAAGACCAGAGTCACCAGTTTCAGGTGAACCTTTGTGGAAACCAGAGCCACTCTAGCCAGCTGAGTCCCAAGTCCATGTGAGGCCCACGTGAGGACCAGATTCATCAGGTCGAATTGAGGCATAGCTGGGGACAAGAGTCACCAGGTCTGGGTGCGGTCTAGGTGGGGCAAGATTCAGCAGTTCTGAGTTAGGTCAAAGTGGGGACGAGAGAGGCCAGGTCCAAGTGAGGCCAAACTGAGGACCAGAGTCAACAGATCCAGGTGAGGTCCATGTTGGAAAGAGAGTCACCAGGTCCAGGAGAGGTCCAGGTGGGGACCAGAGTCACCAGGTCCAGGAGAGGTCCAGGTGGGGACCAGAGTCACCAGATCCAGGTGAAGTCCAGGTGGGGACCAGAGTCACCAGATCCAGGTGAAGCCCAGGTGGGGACCGGAGTCACTAGGTCCAGATGAGGCCCAGGTGAGGACCAGAGTTACCAGGTACACGTGAGGCCCCGGTGGGGATCAGAGGCAACAGGTCCATGTGAGGCCTGCATGGGGACCATGGTCAACAGGTCTACTTGAGGCCCAGGTGTGGAACACAGTAAGCAGGTCCAGGTGAGTCCCCGGTAGTGACAAGAGTCACCACGTCCAAGTGAGGCCAGGTGGGGACCAGGATCACCAGGTCCAGAGGAGTCCCTTGAAAGAACCAGAGTCAACAGTTCAAGGTCAGGCGCAGGTGGCATCCAGGGTCAGCAGTTCCAAGTGAGGCCAAAGTGGGTTTCACAGTCACTAGGGCACGGTGAGACCCAAAGTTGGACCAGAGTCACCTAGTCCAGGTGAGGTCCAGTTGTGGAACACAGTCACCGGGTCCCAATTTTGCGCAGTTGAGGATCATGGTCAACAGGGCCAGGTGAGGCCCAGATGGAGACAGGAGTCCCCAAATCCAGGTGAAGCCGAGGAGCGGAACACAGTCACCAGATCCAGGGTAGTCTCAGATGCAGACCAGAATCACCAGGTCCAGGTGAGGTGCCGGGGGCACCCACACTCACCAGGTCCCGGTGAGGCTCTGGTGGGGATCAGGGTCACGAGGTACATGAGAAGCTAGAAACACTGCAGTCACCAGGTCCACATGATGTCCATGTGGGCCGGAGAATCACCAGTTACAGGTGAGGCCCAGGTGGAGCCAGAGTAACCTGGTACAGAAGAGGCCAAAGTCAGGACCAGAGTTACCAGGATCAGGTTAATCCCAGTGGGGAATAGAGTAACCATGTCCCGATGATGCCCAGGTAGAACCAGAGTCACCAGGTCCAGATGAGGTGCAGGTGGGGAGCATATTCACTAGGTCCCGGTGACGCCCACTTGAGGACCAGAGTCACGAGGTCTAGTTGATTCGTTTTGATTGAATTCGATTCTTTTCGATTCGATTCAATTAGATTCTTTTCGATTGGATTCAATTTGTTTCGATTCGAATCATTTTGATTCTTTCCGATTGGATTCCATTCGATTCTTTTCGATTTGATTCTTTTCGATTCTATTCATTTCGATTATTTTCGTTGAGATTAGATTCTTTTCGATTTGATTTTTTTCGGTTCGAGTTGATTCATTTCGTTTATTTTGGTTAGGATCAATTCAATTCGATTCTTTTTGATTTGATTTGATTCTATTCGATTTCTTTCGATTCTATTCTATTGTATTCTTTTCGATTCGATTCCATTCAATCTGATTCTTTTCGATTCGATTCGTTTTGATTCTTTTCGATTCAATTCTATTCGAATTTTTTCGATTTGATTCGATTCGATTCTTTTAGATTCTACTTGATTTGTTTCTTTTTGATTCGTTTTGATTCGATTCTTTTTGATTCATGTCGATTCGATTCGATTCTTTTGTTACTTTTTTTTTATTTTTTATTTTTTTTATTCTTTTGTTTCGATTCGATTCTTTTCAATTCGAATCTTTTCGTTACATGGAATTCGATTCTTTTCGTTTGATTCTTTATGATTTTTTTCAACGCGATTGAATTCGCTTCTTTTTTATGATAGTCACAGAGAGAGAGAGGCAGAGACACAGGCAGAGGGAGAAGCAGGCTCCATGCACCGGGAGCCCGACGTGGGATTCGATCCCGGGTCTCCAAGACCGCGCCCCGGGCCAAAGGCAGGCGCCAAACCGCTGCGCCACCCAGGGATCCCGATACTTTTTATTTTGATTCGAATCGATTCTCTTCGGTTCGATTCGTTTTGATTCTTTTCGATTCAATTCTATTCGAATTTTTTCGATTTGATTCGATTCGATTCTTTTAGATTCGACTTGATTTGTTTCTTTTCGATTCGTTTTGATTCGATTCTTTTTGATTCATCTCAATTCGATTCGATTCTTTTGTTTCTTTTTTTTATTTATTTTTATTTTTTTTATTCTTTTGCTTCGATTCGATTCTTTTCAATTCGAATCTTTTCGTTACATGGAATTCGATTCTTTTCGTTTGATTCTTTATGATTTTTTTCAACGCGATTCAATTCGATTCTTTTTTTTATGATAGTCACAGAGAGAGAGAGGCAGAGACACAGGCAGAGTGAGTAGCAGGCTCCATGAACCGGGTGCCCGATGTGGGATTCGATCCCGGGTCTCCAGGAACGCGCCCTGGGCAAAGGCAGGCGCTAAACCGCTGCGCCACCCAGGGATCCCTCAATTCGATTCTTTTTTATTCGAATCTATTCAATTCTTTTTGATTCGATTTGATTCTATTCGAGTTTTTTCGATTTGATTCGATTAGTTCTTTTTGATTCAATTGAATTCATTTCTTTTGATTCAAATCTATTCGATTCTTTTGGATTCGATTCGATTCTTTTGGATTCGATTCTTTTGGATTCGAATCGAGTAGATTCTTTTCATTGCGATCGGATTCATTTCAATTCGATTCTTTTCGATTCGAATGTTTTCGAATCAATTCGATACTTTTTGATTCGATTCGATTCTTTTCGTGTCGATTTGATTCTTTTCGATTCGATTCTTTTCTATTTGAATCGATTCGATTCTTTTCATTTCGATTCGATTTGATTCAATTCGATTCTTTTCGATCAATTCAATTTGATTGTTTTCGATTTGATTCGATTCGATTCTTTTCTATTCTATTCAATTCGATTATTTTCCATTCGATGATGCAATTGGATTCTTTTCGATTCGATTCGATTCTTTTCGATTCGATTCGACTCGATTTCATGCTTTTTGATTCGATTCGACTAGAATTTAATCGACTGATTCAATTTGATTCTTTTCTTTTCGGTTGGATTCTTTTCTATTCGATTTTTTTCTATTCAATTCGATTCTTTCAATTCAATTCGATTCGATTCGATTCGATTCAATTCTTTTCGTTTCAAATCGATTCGTTTCAATTCGAGTCTTTTCAATTTGATGCTTTTCGATTCGGTTCGATTTGATATTTTTAATTTGATTCGAGTCTTTTCGATTCGATTCGATTCTTTTCAATTCGATTCTTTTCGATTCGAGTCTTTTTGATTCGATTCATTTCGATTCGATTCGATTCTTTTCACTTCGATTTGATGCTTTTCCATTTGATCTGATTTGTTTCATTTCGATTCTTTTCGATTCAATTCGATTCTTTCGATTCCATTAAATTTGATTCGATTCTTTCGATTCGATTAGATTCTTTTCGATTTGATTCCATTCAGTTCGATTCTTTTCGATTCGATTGGATTCTTTTCGATTTGATTCAATTCTTTCGATTCGATTTGATTTGATTCTTTTCGGTTCGATTCAATACGATTCTTTTCATTTCGATTCTAATCGATTCTCTTCGATATCGTTTCGATTCGTTTCGATTCTATTCGATTTTTTCGATTCTATTCTATTCGATTCATTTTGAATCATTTCGATTTGATTCTGTTCGAGTGGTTTCTATTAGATTCTTTTCGATTTGATTCAATTCGATTCGAGTCTTTTTGATTCGAGTCTTTTCGACTCGATGCAATTCAATACGATTCTTTTAGATTCGATTCGATTCGATTGTTTTCGTTTCGATTCGACTTTTTTGATTCGATTCTTTTCGATTCGATTGTTTTCAATTCGATTGATTCGATTCTTTTCAATTCTATGCTATTCAAAGCGATTCTTTGTATTTGATTCGATTCGATTGATTTTCTTTTTGATTCGGTTCGATTCGTTTCTTTTCGATTCGATTCAATTCTTTTCGATTCGATTCTTTTCGATTCGATTTGATTCTTTTCGATTCTATTCTATTCTATTCTTTTGTATTCCATTCGAATCGATTCGTTTTGATTGAATTCGATTCTTTTCGATTCGATTCAATTAGATTCTTTTCGATTGGATTCAATTTGTTTCGATTCGAATCAATTTGATTCTTTTCGATTGGATTCCATTCGATTCTTTTCGATTTGATTCAATTCGATTCTTTTCGATTCTATTCATTTCGATGATTTTCGTTGAGATTAGATTCTTTTCGATTTGATTTTTTTCGGTTCGAGTCGATTCATTTCGCTTATTTTGGTTAGGATCAATTCAATTCGATTCTTTTTGATTTGATTTGATTCTATTCGATTTCTTTCGATTCTATTCTATTGTATTCTTTTCTTTTCCATTCCGTTCAATTCGATTCTTTTCGATTCGATTCGATTGTTTTAGATTTGATTCCATTCTTTCGATTCTATTTGATATGATTCTTTTCGATTCGATTTGATACGATACTTTTTATTTTGATTCGAATCGATTCTCTTCGGTTCGATTCGTTTTGATTCTTTTCGATTCAATTCTATTCGAATTTTTTCGATTTGATTCGATTCGATTCTTTTGGATTCTACTTGATTTGTTTCTTTTCGATTCGTTTTGATTCGATTCTTTTTGATTCATGTCGATTCGATTCGATTCTTTTGTTTCGATTCGATTCTTTTCAATTCGAATCTTTTCGTTACATGGAATTCGATTCTTTTCGATTTGATTCTTTATGATTTTCTTCAACTCGATTCAATTCGATTCTTTTTTTTATGATAGTCACAGAGAGAGACAGAGAGGCAGAGACACAGGCAGAGGGAGAAGCAGGCTCCATGCACCGGGAGCCCGATGTGGGATTCGATCCCGTGATTCCAGGAACGTGCCCTGGGCCAAAGGCAGGCGCTAAACCGCTGCGCCACCCAGGGATCCCTCAATTCGATTCTTTTTTATTCGAATCTATTCAATTCTTTTTGATTCGATTAGATTCTATTCGAGTTTTTTTCGATTTGATTCGATTAGTTCTTTTTGATTCAATTCAATTCATTTCTTTTGATTCAATCAATTCGATTCTTTGGATTCGATTCGATTCTTTTGGATTCGATTCTTTTGGATTCGAATCGAGTGGATTCTTTTCATTGCGATCGGATTCATTTCAATTCGATTCTTTTCGATTCGAATGTTTTCGAATCAATTCGATACTTTTTGATTCGATTCGATTCTTTTCGTGTCGATTTGATTCTTTTCGATTCGATTCTTTTCTATTTGAATCGATTCGATTCTTTTCATTTCGATTCGATTTGATTCAATTCGATTCTTTTCGATCAATTCAATTTGATTGTTTTCGATTTGATTCGATTCGATTCTTTTCTATTCTATTCAATTCGATTATTTTCCATTCGATGATGCAATTGGATTCTTTTCGATTCGATTCGATTCTTTTCGATTCGATTCGACTCGATTTCATGCTTTTTGATTCGATTCGACTAGAATTTAATCGACTGATTCAATTTGATTCTTTTCTTTTCGGTTGGATTCTTTTCTATTCGATTTTTTTCTATTCAATTCGATTCTTTCAATTCAATTCGATTCGATTCGATTGATTCGATTCAATTCTTTTCGTTTCAAATCGATGCGTTTCAATTCGAGTCTTTTCAATTTGATGCTTTTCGATTCGGTTCGATTTGATATTTTTAATTTGATTCGAGTCTTTTCGATTCGATTCGATTCTTTTCAATTCGATTCTTTTCGATTCGAGTCTTTTTGATTCGATTCATTTCGATTCGATTCGATTCTTTTCACTCCGATTTGATGCTTTTCCATTTGATCTGATTTGTTTCATTTCGATTCTTTTCGATTCAATTCGATTCTTTTCGATTCCATTAAATTTGATTCGATTCTTTTCGATTCGATTAGATTCTTTTCGATTTGATTCCATTCAGTTCGATTCTTTTCGATTCGATTGGATTCTTTTCGATTTGATTCAATTCTTTCGATTCGATTTGATTTGATTCTTTTCGGTTCGATTCAATACGATTCTTTTCATTTCGATTCTAATCGATTCACTTCGATTCATTCGTTTCGATTCGTTTCGATTCTATTCGATTTTTTTCGATTCTATTCTATTCGATTCATTTTGAATCATTTCGATTTGATTCTGTTCGAGTGGTTTCTATTAGATTCTTTTCGATTTGATTCAATTCGATTCGAGTCTTTTTGATTCGAGTCTTTTCGACTCGATGCAATTCAATACGATTCTTTTAGATTCGATTCGATTCGATTGTTTTCGTTTCGATTCGACTTTTTTTGATTCGATTCTTTTCGATTCGATTGTTTTCAATTCGATTGATTCGATTCTTTTCAATTCTATGCTATTCAAAGCGATTCTTTTGTATTTGATTCGATTCGATTGATTTCTTTTTGATTCGGTTCGATTCGTTTCTTTTCGATTCGATTCAATTCTTTTCGATTCGATTCTTTTCGATTCGATTTGATTCTTTTCGATTCTATTCTATTCTATTCTTTTCTATTCCATTCGAATCGATTCGTTTTGATTGAATTCGATTCTTTTCGATTCGATTCAATTAGATTCTTTTCGATTGGATTCAATTTGTTTCGATTCGAATCAATTTGATTCTTTTCGATTGGATTCCATTCGATTCTTTTCGATTTGATTCAATTCGATTCTTTTCGATTCTATTCATTTCGATGATTTTCGTTGAGATTAGATTCTTTTCGATTTGATTTTTTTTGCTTCGAGTCAATTCATTTCGCTTATTTTGGTTAGGATCAATTCAATTCGATTCTTTTTGATTTGATTTGATTCTATTCGATTTCTTTCGATTCTATTCTATTGTATTCTTTTCGATTTATTCCATTCAATTCGATTCTTTTCGATTCGATTCGATTGTTTTAGATTTGATTCCATTCTTTCGATTCTATTTGATATGATTCTTTTCGATTCGATTTGATACGATACTTTTTATTTTGATTCGAATCGATTCTCTTCGGTTCGATACGTTTTGATTCGTTTCGATTCAATTCTATTCGAATTTTTTCGATTTGATTCGATTCGATTCTTTTGGATTCTACTTGATTTGTTTCTTTTCGATTCGTTTTGATTCGATTCTTTTTGATTCATGTCGATTCGATTCGATTCTTTTGTTTCGATTCGATTCTTTTCAATTCGAATCTTTTCGTTACATGGAATTCGATTCTTTTCGATTTGATTCTTTATGATTTTCTTCAACTCGATTCAATTCGATTCTTTTTTTTATGATAGTCACAGAGAGAGACAGAGAGGCAGAGACACAGGCAGAGGGAGAAGCAGGCTCCATGCACCGGGAGCCCGATGTGGGATTCGATCCCGTGATTCCAGGAACGTGCCCTGGGCCAAAGGCAGGCGCTAAACCGCTGCGCCACCCAGGGATCCCTCAATTCGATTCTTTTTTATTCGAATCTATTCAATTCTTTTTGATTCGATTAGATTCTATTCGAGTTTTTTCGATTTGATTCGATTAGTTCTTTTTGATTCAATTCAATTCATTTCTTTTGATTCAAATCAATTCGATTCTTTTGGATTCGATTCGATTCTTTTGGATTCGATTCTTTTGGATTCGAATCGAGTGGATTCTTTTCATTGCGATCGGATTCATTTCAATTCGATTCTTTTCGATTCGAATGTTTTCGAATCAATTCGATACTTTTTGATTCGATTCGATTCTTTTCGTGTCGATTTGATTCTTTTCGATTCGATTCTTTTCTTTTTGAATCGATTCGATTCTTTTCATTTCGATTCGATTTGATTCAATTCGATTCTTTTCGACCAATTCAATTTGATTGTTTTCGATTTGATTCGATTCGATTCTTTTCTATTCTATTCAATTCGATTATTTTCCATTCGATGATGCAATTGGATTCTTTTCGATTCGATTCGATTCTTTTCGATTCGATTCGACTCGATTTCATGCTTTTTGATTCGATTCGACTAGAATTTAATCGACTGATTCAATTTGATTCTTTTCTTTTCGGTTGGATTCTTTTCTATTCGATTTTTTTCTATTCAATTCGATTCTTTCAATTCAATTCGATTCGATTCGATTCGATTCAATTCTTTTCGTTTCAAATCGATGCGTTTCAATTCGAGTCTTTTCAATTTGATGCTTTTCGATTCGGTTCGATTTGATATTTTTAATTTGATTCGAGTCTTTTCGATTCGATTCGATTCTTTTCAATTCGATTCTTTTCGATTCGAGTCTTTTTGATTCGATTCATTTCGATTCGATTCGATTCTTTTCACTCCGATTTGATGCTTTTCCATTTGATCTGATTTGTTTCATTTCGATTCTTTTCGATTCAATTCGATTCTTTTCGATTCCATTAAATTTGATTCGATTCTTTTCGATTCGATTAGATTCTTTTCGATTTGATTCCATTCAGTTCGATTCTTTTCGATTCGATTGGATTCTTTTCGATTTGATTCAATTCTTTCCATTCGATTTGATTTGATTCTTTTCGGTTCGATTCAATACGATTCTTTTCATTTCGATTCTAATCGATTCTAATCGATTCGTTTCGATTCGATTCGATTTTTTTCGATTCTATTCTATTCGATTCATTTTGAATCATTTCGATTTGATTCTGTTCGAGTGGTTTCTATTAGATTCTTTTCGATTTGATTCAATTCGATTCGAGTCTTTTTGATTCGAGTCTTTTCGACTCAATGCAATTCAATACGATTCTTTTAGATTCGATTCGATTCGATTGTTTTCGTTTCGATTCGACTTTTTTTGATTCGATTCTTTTCGATTCGATTGTTTTCAATTCGATTGATTCGATTCTTTTCAATTCTATGCTATTCAAAGCGATTCTTTTGTATTTGATTCGATTCGATTGATTTCTTTTTGATTCGGTTCGATTCGTTTCTTTTCGATTCGATTCAATTCTTTTCGATTCGATTCTTTTCGATTCGATTTGATTCTTTTCGATTCTATTCTATTCTATTCTTTTCTATTCCATTCGAATCGATTCGTTTTGATTGAATTCGATTCTTTTCGATTCGATTCAATTAGATTCTTTTCGATTGGATTCAATTTGTTTCGATTCGAATCAATTTGATTCTTTACGATTGGATTCCATTCGATTCTTTTCGATTTGATTCAATTCGATTCTTTTCGATTCTATTCATTTCGATGATTTTCGTTGAGATTAGATTCTTTTCGATTTGATTTTTTTTGCTTCGAGTCAATTCATTTCACTTATTTTGGTTAGGATCAATTCAATTCGATTCTTTTTGATTTGATTTGATTCTATTCGATTTCTTTCGATTCTATTCTATTCTTTTCGATTGTATTCCATTCAATCCGATTCTTTTCGATTCGATTCGATTGTTTTAGATTTGATTCCATTCTTTCGATTCTATTTGATATGATTCTTTTCGATTCGATTTGATACGATACTTTTTATTTTGATTCGAATCGATTCTCTTCGGTTCGATACGTTTTGATTCGTTTCGATTCAATTCTATTCGAATTTTTTCGATTTGATTCGATTCGATTCTTTTGGATTCTACTTGATTTGTTTCTTTTCGATTCGTTTTGATTCGATTCTTTTTGATTCATGTCGATTCGATTCGATTCTTTTGTTTCGATTCGATTCTTTTCAATTCGAATCTTTTCGTTACATGGAATTCGATTCTTTTCGATTTGATTCTTTATGATTTTCTTCAACTCGATTCAATTCGATTCTTTTTTTTATGATAGTCACAGAGAGAGACAGAGAGGCAGAGACACAGGCAGAGGGAGAAGCAGGCTCCATGCACCGGGAGCCCGATGTGGGATTCGATCCCGTGATTCCAGGAACGTGCCCTGGGCCAAAGGCAGGCGCTAAACCGCTGCGCCACCCAGGGATCCCTCAATTCGATTCTTTTTTATTCGAATCTATTCAATTCTTTTTGATTCGATTAGATTCTATTCGAGTTTTTTCGATTTGATTCGATTAGTTCTTTTTGATTCAATTCAATTCATTTCTTTTGATTCAAATCAATTCGATTCTTTTGGATTCGATTCGATTCTTTTGGATTCGATTCTTTTGGATTCGAATCGAGTGGATTCTTTTCATTGCGATCGGATTCATTTCAATTCGATTCTTTTCGATTCGAATGTTTTCGAATCAATTCGATACTTTTTGATTCGATTCGATTCTTTTCGTGTCGATTTGATTCTTTTCGATTCGATTCTTTTCTTTTTGAATCGATTCGATTCTTTTCATTTCGATTCGATTTGATTCAATTCGATTCTTTTCGACCAATTCAATTTGATTGTTTTCGATTTGATTCGATTCGATTCTTTTCTATTCTATTCAATTCGATTATTTTCCATTCGATGATGCAATTGGATTCTTTTCGATTCGATTCGATTCTTTTCGATTCGATTCGACTCGATTTCATGCTTTTTGATTCGATTCGACTAGAATTTAATCGACTGATTCAATTTGATTCTTTTCTTTTCGGTTGGATTCTTTTCTATTCGATTTTTTTCTATTCAATTCGATTCTTTCAATTCAATTCGATTCGATTCGATTCGATTCAATTCTTTTCGTTTCAAATCGATGCGTTTCAATTCGAGTCTTTTCAATTTGATGCTTTTCGATTCGGTTCGATTTGATATTTTTAATTTGATTCGAGTCTTTTCGATTCGATTCGATTCTTTTCAATTCGATTCTTTTCGATTCGAGTCTTTTTGATTCGATTCATTTCGATTCGATTCGATTCTTTTCACTCCGATTTGATGCTTTTCCATTTGATCTGATTTGTTTCATTTCGATTCTTTTCGATTCAATTCGATTCTTTTCGATTCCATTAAATTTGATTCGATTCTTTTCGATTCGATTAGATTCTTTTCGATTTGATTCCATTCAGTTCGATTCTTTTCGATTCGATTGGATTCTTTTCGATTTGATTCAATTCTTTCCATTCGATTTGATTTGATTCTTTTCGGTTCGATTCAATACGATTCTTTTCATTTCGATTCTAATCGATTCTAATCGATTCGTTTCGATTCGATTCGATTTTTTTCGATTCTATTCTATTCGATTCATTTTGAATCATTTCGATTTGATTCTGTTCGAGTGGTTTCTATTAGATTCTTTTCGATTTGATTCAATTCGATTCGAGTCTTTTTGATTCGAGTCTTTTCGACTCAATGCAATTCAATACGATTCTTTTAGATTCGATTCGATTCGATTGTTTTCGTTTCGATTCGACTTTTTTTGATTCGATTCTTTTCGATTCGATTGTTTTCAATTCGATTGATTCGATTCTTTTCAATTCTATGCTATTCAAAGCGATTCTTTTGTATTTGATTCGATTCGATTGATTTCTTTTTGATTCGGTTCGATTCGTTTCTTTTCGATTCGATTCAATTCTTTTCGATTCGATTCTTTTCGATTCGATTTGATTCTTTTCGATTCTATTCTATTCTATTCTTTTCTATTCCATTCGAATCGATTCGTTTTGATTGAATTCGATTCTTTTCGATTCGATTCAATTAGATTCTTTTCGATTGGATTCAATTTGTTTCGATTCGAATCAATTTGATTCTTTACGATTGGATTCCATTCGATTCTTTTCGATTTGATTCAATTCGATTCTTTTCGATTCTATTCATTTCGATGATTTTCGTTGAGATTAGATTCTTTTCGATTTGATTTTTTTTGCTTCGAGTCAATTCATTTCACTTATTTTGGTTAGGATCAATTCAATTCGATTCTTTTTGATTTGATTTGATTCTATTCGATTTCTTTCGATTCTATTCTATTCTTTTCGATTGTATTCCATTCAATCCGATTCTTTTCGATTCGATTCGATTGTTTTAGATTTGATTCCATTCTTTCGATTCTATTTGATATGATTCTTTTCGATTCGATTTGATACGATACTTTTTATTTTGATTCGAATCGATTCTCTTCGGTTCGATACGTTTTGATTCGTTTCGATTCAATTCTATTCGAATTTTTTCGATTTGATTCGATTCGATTCTTTTGGATTCTACTTGATTTGTTTCTTTTCGATTCGTTTTGATTCGATTCTTTTTGATTCATGTCGATTCGATTCGATTCTTTTGTTTCGATTCGATTCTTTTCAATTCGAATCTTTTCGTTACATGGAATTCGATTCTTTTCGATTTGATTCTTTATGATTTTCTTCAACTCGATTCAATTCGATTCTTTTTTTTATGATAGTCACAGAGAGAGACAGAGAGGCAGAGACACAGGCAGAGGGAGAAGCAGGCTCCATGCACCGGGAGCCCGATGTGGGATTCGATCCCGTGATTCCAGGAACGTGCCCTGGGCCAAAGGCAGGCGCTAAACCGCTGCGCCACCCAGGGATCCCTCAATTCGATTCTTTTTTATTCGAATCTATTCAATTCTTTTTGATTCGATTAGATTCTATTCGAGTTTTTTCGATTTGATTCGATTAGTTCTTTTTGATTCAATTCAATTCATTTCTTTTGATTCAAATCAATTCGATTCTTTTGGATTCGATTCGATTCTTTTGGATTCGATTCTTTTGGATTCGAATCGAGTGGATTCTTTTCATTGCGATCGGATTCATTTCAATTCGATTCTTTTCGATTCGAATGTTTTCGAATCAATTCGATACTTTTTGATTCGATTCGATTCTTTTCGTGTCGATTTGATTCTTTTCGATTCGATTCTTTTCTTTTTGAATCGATTCGATTCTTTTCATTTCGATTCGATTTGATTCAATTCGATTCTTTTCGACCAATTCAATTTGATTGTTTTCGATTTGATTCGATTCGATTCTTTTCTATTCTATTCAATTCGATTATTTTCCATTCGATGATGCAATTGGATTCTTTTCGATTCGATTCGATTCTTTTCGATTCGATTCGACTCGATTTCATGCTTTTTGATTCGATTCGACTAGAATTTAATCGACTGATTCAATTTGATTCTTTTCTTTTCGGTTGGATTCTTTTCTATTCGATTTTTTTCTATTCAATTCGATTCTTTCAATTCAATTCGATTCGATTCGATTCGATTCAATTCTTTTCGTTTCAAATCGATGCGTTTCAATTCGAGTCTTTTCAATTTGATGCTTTTCGATTCGGTTCGATTTGATATTTTTAATTTGATTCGAGTCTTTTCGATTCGATTCGATTCTTTTCAATTCGATTCTTTTCGATTCGAGTCTTTTTGATTCGATTCATTTCGATTCGATTCGATTCTTTTCACTCCGATTTGATGCTTTTCCATTTGATCTGATTTGTTTCATTTCGATTCTTTTCGATTCAATTCGATTCTTTTCGATTCCATTAAATTTGATTCGATTCTTTTCGATTCGATTAGATTCTTTTCGATTTGATTCCATTCAGTTCGATTCTTTTCGATTCGATTGGATTCTTTTCGATTTGATTCAATTCTTTCCATTCGATTTGATTTGATTCTTTTCGGTTCGATTCAATACGATTCTTTTCATTTCGATTCTAATCGATTCTCTCGATTCGTTCGATTCGTTTCGATTCGATTCGATTTTTTTCGATTCTATTCTATTCGATTCATTTTGAATCATTTCGATTTGATTCTGTTCGAGTGGTTTCTATTAGATTCTTTTCGATTTGATTCAATTCGATTCGAGTCTTTTTGATTCGAGTCTTTTCGACTCAATGCAATTCAATACGATTCTTTTAGATTCGATTCGATTCGATTGTTTTCGTTTCGATTCGACTTTTTTTGATTCGATTCTTTTCGATTCGATTGTTTTCAATTCGATTGATTCGATTCTTTTCAATTCTATGCTATTCAAAGCGATTCTTTTGTATTTGATTCGATTCGATTGATTTCTTTTTGATTCGGTTCGATTCGTTTCTTTTCGATTCGATTCAATTCTTTTCGATTCGATTCTTTTCGATTCGATTTGATTCTTTTCGATTCTATTCTATTCTATTCTTTTCTATTCCATTCGAATCGATTCGTTTTGATTGAATTCGATTCTTTTCGATTCGATTCAATTAGATTCTTTTCGATTGGATTCAATTTGTTTCGATTCGAATCAATTTGATTCTTTTCGATTGGATTCCATTCGATTCTTTTCGATTTGATTCAATTCGATTCTTTTCGATTCTATTCATTTCGATGATTTTCGTTGAGATTAGATTCTTTTCGATTTGATTTTTTTTGCTTCGAGTCAATTCATTTCGCTTATTTTGGTTAGGATCAATTCAATTCGATTCTTTTTGATTTGATTTGATTCTATTCGATTTCTTTCGATTCTATTCTATTCTTTTCGATTCTATTCCATTCAATCCGATTCTTTTCGATTCGATTCGATTGTTTTAGATTTGATTCCATTCTTTCGATTCTATTTGATATGATTCTTTTCGATTCGATTTGATACGATACTTTTTATTTTGATTCGAATCGATTCTCTTCGGTTCGATACGTTTTGATTCTTTTCGATTCAATTCTATTCGAATTTTTTCGATTTGATTCGATTCGATTCTTTTGGATTCTACTTGATTTGTTTCTTTTCGATTCGTTTTGATTCGATTCTTTTTGATTCATGTCGATTCGATTCGATTCTTTTGTTTCGATTCGATTCTTTTCAATTCGAATCTTTTCGTTACATGGAATTCGATTCTTTTCGATTTGATTCTTTATGATTTTTTTCAACGCGATTCAATTCGATTCTTTTTTTATGATAGTCACAGAGAGAGACAGAGAGGCAGAGACACAGGCAGAGGGAGAAGCAGGCTCCATGCACCGGGAGCCCGATGTGGGATTCGATCCCGGGTCTCCAGGATCGCGCCCTGGGCCAAAGGCAGGCGCTAAACCGCTGCGCCACCCAGGGATCCCTCAATTCGATTCTTTTTTATTCGAATCTATTCGATTCTTTTTGATTCGATTTGATTCTATTCGAGTTTTTTCGATTTGATGCGATTAGTTCCTTTTTGATTCAATTCAATTCATTTCTTTTGATTCATTTCAATTCGATTCTTTTGGATTCGAATCGAGTAGATTCTTTTCATTTCCATCGGATTCATTTCAATTCGATTCTTTTCGATTCGAATGTTTTCGAATCAATTCGATACTTTTTGATTCGATTCGATTCTTTTCGTGTCGATTTGATTCTTTTCGATTCGATTCTTTTCTATTTGAATCGATTCGATTCTTTTCATTTCGATTCGATTTGATTCAATTCGATTCTTTTCGATCAATTCAATTTGATTGTTTTCGATTTGATTCGATTCGATTCTTTTCGATTCTATTCAATTCGATTAGTTTCCATTCGATGATGCAATTGGATTCTTTTCGATTCGAGTCGATACGATTCGATTCTTTTTGATTAGATACAATTCGATTCTTTTCGATTCGATTCGATTCTTTTCGATTCGATTCGACTCGATTTCATTCTTTTTGATTCGATTCGACTAGAATTTAATCGACTGATTCAATTTGTTTCTTTTGTTTTCGGTTCGATTCTTTTCTATTCGATTTTTTTCTATTCAATTCGATTCTTTCAATTCGATTCGATTCGATTCGATTCTTTTCATTTCGAATCGATTCGTTTCAATTCGAGTCTTTTCATTTCGATTCTTTTCGATTCGATTCGATTCTTTTCGATTCGATTCAACTCGTTTTCATTCTTTTTGATTCGATTCGACTAGAATTTAATCGACTGATTCAATTTGATTCTTTTGTTTTCGGTTCGATTCTTTTCTATTCGATTTTTTTCTATTCAATTCGATTCTTTCAATTCGATTCGATTTGATTCTTTTCGTTTCATATCGATTCGTTTCAATTCGAGTCTTTTCAATTCGATTCTTTTCAATTCGATTCGATTTGATATTTTTAAATCGATTCGAGTCTTTTCGATTCGATTGGATTCTTTTCAATTCGATTCTTTTCGATTCGAGTCTTTTGATTCGATTCATTTCAATTCGATTCGATTCTTTTCAATTCGATTTGATGCTTTTCCATTTGATCTGATTTGTTTCATTTCGATTCTTTTCGATTCAATTCGATTCTTTTCGATTCCATTAAATTTGATTCGATTCTTTTCGATTCGATTAGATTCTTTTCGATTTGATTCCATTCAGTTCGATTCTTTTCGATTCGATTGGATTCTTTTCGATTTGATTCAATTCTTTCCATTCGATTTGATTTGATTCTTTTCGATTCGATTCAATACGATTCTTTTCATTTCGATTCTAATCGATTCTCTTCGATTCGTTTCGATTCGTTTCGATTCTATTCGATTTTTTTCGATTCTATTCTATTCGATTCATTTTGAATCATGTCGATTTGATTCTGTTCGAGTGGTTTCTATTAGATTCTTTTCGATTTGATTCAATTCGATTCGAGTCTTTTTGATTCGAGTCTTTTCGACTCGATTCAATTCAATACGATTCTTTTAGATTCGATTCGATTCGATTGTTTTCGTTTCGATTCGACTTTTTTTGATTCGATTCTTTTCGATTCGATTGTTTTCAATTCGATTGATTCGATTCTTTTCAATTCTATGCTATTCAAAGCGATTCTTTTGTATTTGATTCGATTCGATTGTTTTTTTGATTCGGTTTGATTCGTTTCTTTTCGATTCGATTCTTTTCGATTCGATTTGATTCTTTTCGATTCTATTCTATTCTATTCTTTCCTATTCCATTCGAATCGATTCGTTTTGATTGAATTCGATTCTTTTCGATTCGATTCAATTAGATTCTTTTCGATTGGATTCAATTTGTTTCGATTCGAATCAATTTGATTCTTTTCGATTGGATTCCATTCGATTCTTTCGATTTGATTCAATTCGATTCTTTTCGATTCTATTCATTTCGATGATTTTCGTTTAGGTCAGATTCTTTTCGATTTGATTTTTTTGGTTCGAGTCGATTCATTTCGCTTATTTTGGTTAGGATCAATTCAATTCGATTCTTTTTTATTTGATTTGATTCTATTCGATTTCTTTCGATTCTATTCTATACTTTTCGATTCTATTCCATTCAATCCGATTCTTTTCGATTCGATTCGATTCGATTCTTTTCGATTGGATTCAATTTGTTTCGATTCGAATCAATTTGATTCTTTTCGATTGGATTCCATTCGATTCTTTTCGATTTGATTCAATTCGATTCTTTTCGATTCTATTCATTTCGATTATTTTCGTTTAGGTCAGATTCTTTTCGATTTGATTTTTTTGGTTCGAGTCGATTCATTTCGCTTATTTTGGTTAGGATAAATTCAATTCGATTCTTTTTGACCTGATTTGATTCTATTCGATTTCTTTCGATTCTATTCTATACTTTTCGATTCTATTCCATTCAATCCGATTCTTTTCGATTCGATTCGATTAGATTCTTTTCGATTGGATTCAATTTGTTTCGATTCGAATCAATTTGATTCTTTTCGATTGGACTCCATTCGATTCTTTTCGATTTGATTCAATTCGATTCTTTTCGATTCTATTCATTTCGATTATTTTCCTTGAGATTAGATTCTTTTCGATTTGATTTTTTTTGCTTCGAGTCAATTCATTTCGCTTATTTTGGTTAGGATCAATTCAATTCGATTCTTTTTGATTTGATTTGATCCTATTCGATTTCTTTCGATTCTATTCTATTGTATTCTTTTCTTTTCCATTCCGTTCAATCCGATTCTTTTCGATTCGATTCGTTTGTTTTAGATTTGATTCCATTCTTTCGATTCTATTTGATATGATTCTTTTTGATTCGATTTGATACGATACTTTTTATTTTGATTCGAATCGATTCTCTTCGGTTCGATTCGTTTTTATTCTTTTCGATTCAATTCTATTCGAATTTTTTCGATTTGATTCGATTCGATTCTTTTGGATTCTACTTGATTTGTTTCTTTTCGATTCGTTTTGATTCGATTCTTTTTGATTCATGTCGATTCGATTCGATTCTTTTGTTTCGATTCGATTCTTTTCAATTCGAATCTTTTCGTTACATGGAATTCGATTCTTTTCGATTTGATTCTTTATGATTTTTTTCAACGCGATTCAATTCGATTCTTTTTTTTATGATAGTCACAGAGAGAGACAGAGAGGCAGAGACACAGGCAGAGGGAGAAGCAGGCTCCATGCACCAGGGAGCCCGATGTGGGATTCGATCCCGTGATTCCAGGAACGTGCCCTGGGCCAAAGGCAGGCGGTAAACTGCTGCAGCCACCCAGAGATCCCTCAATTCGATTCTTTTTTATTCGAATCTATTCGATTCTTTTTGATTCGATTTGATTCTATTCGATTTTTTTCGATTTGATTCGATTAGTTCCTTTTTGATTCAATTCAATTCATTTCTTTTGATTCAATTCGATTCGATTCTTTTGGATTCGATTCGATTCTTTTGGATTCGATTCTTTTGGATTCGAATCGAGTAGATTCTTTTCATTTCGATCGGATTCATTTCAATTCGATTCTTTTCGATTCGAATGTTTTCGAATCAATTCGATACTTTTTGATTCGATTCGATTCTTTTCGTGTCGATTTGATTCTTTTCGATTCGATTCTTTTCTATTTGAATCGATTCGATTCTTTTCATTTCGATTCGATTTGATTCAATTCGATTCTTTTCGATCAATTCAATTTGATTGTTTTCGATTTGATTCGATTCGATTCTTTTCGATTCTATTCAATTCGATTAGTTTCCATTCGATGATGCAATTGGATTCTTTTCGATTCGAGTCGATACGATTCGATTCTTTTTGATTAGATACAATTCGATTCTTTTCGATTCGATTCGACTCTATTTCATGCTTTTTGATTCAATTCGACTAGAATTTAATCGACTGATTCAATTTGATTCTTTTCTTTTCGGTTCGATGCTTTTCTATTCGATTTTTTTCTATTCAATTCGATTCGATTCGATTCGATTCTTTTCGTTTCTAATCGATTCCTTTCAATTCGAGTCTTTTCAATTCGAGTCTTTTCGATTCGATTCGATTTGATATTTTTAATTTGATTCGAGTCTTTTCGATTCGATTCGATTCTTCTCAATTCGATTTTTTTCGATTCGAGTCTTTTTGATTCGAATCTTTTCGATCGATTCGATTCTTTTCAATTCGATTTGATGCTTTTCCATTTGATCTGATTTGTTTCATTTCGATTCTTTTCGATTCAATTCGATTCTTTTCGATTCCATTAAATTTGATTCGATTCTTTTCGATTCGATTCGATTCTTTTCGATTTGATTCCATTCAGTTCGATTCTTTTCGATTCGATTGGATTCTTTTCGATTTGATTCAATTCTTTCGATTCGATTCGATTTGATTCTTTTCTATTCGATTCAATACGATTCTTTTCATTTCGATTCTTATCGATTCTCTTCGATTCATTTCGTTTCGATTCGTTTCGATTCGTTTCGATTTTTTTCGATTCTATTCTATTCGATTCATTTTGAATCATTTCGATTTGATTCTGTTCGAGTGGTTTCTATTAGATTCTTTACGATTTGATTCAATTCGATTCGAGTCTTTTTGATTCGAGTCTTTTCGACTCGATTCAATTCAATACGATTCTTTTAGATTCGATTCGATTTGATTGTTTTCGTTTCGATTCGACTTTTTTTGATTCGATTCTTTTCGATTCGTTTGTTTTCAATTCGATTGATTCTAGAGTGGTACCAGATTCACCTTGTCTAGGTGACATCCAGATGGGGACCAGAGTCACCATGTCAGGCTGAGTCCCAGAGGGGATTAAGAGTCATCATGTCCAGGTGAGTCTCAGGTGTGGAACCGAGTATCCAGATCATAATGGTCCTCAGGTGAGGACCAGAGTCACCAGATGTGGGTGAGGCCCAGTTAGGATCAAAGTCACAAGTTCCAGGTGAGGCCAAGAAGGAGTCCACAGCAATCAGGTCCAGGTGGGCAACAAATTCACCAGGACTGGGTGAGGCCCAGTTGGGGACCAGATTCAGCAAGTCCAGGTGACTTCCAGGTGGTGACCAGACTTACCAGTTCCGGGTGAGGACCAGGTAAGGCCAAGATTCAACAGGTCCACGTGAGGCCCACGTGGGGACCTGTGTCACCAGGTATGTGTGAGGCCCAGGTGGCAACCCCACTCCCCAGGTCCAGGTGAGGCCAACCTGCAGGCCATGCTGTGGAACCATGTCCCGATGATGCCCAGGTAGGGACCAGAGTCACCAGGTGAAAATGAGGCCCAGATGGAGCAAATTCACTAGGTCCAGGTGAGGCCCAGTTGAGGACCATAGTTACCAGATATTGTTGAGGCGTAGAAGGATACCGGAATCACCTGGTCCAGGTGACATCGAGATGGGGACCAGAGTCACCAGGTCAGGGTGAGGCCCAGACAGGTTCAAGAGTAATCATGTTCAGGTGAGGCTCAGGTGTGGAACAGAGTCACCAGGTACCAAGGATGCCCAGGTGATGACCAGAGTCACCAGGTCTGGGTGTCGCCCAGCTAGGATCAGAGTCACCAGTTCCAGGTGAGGCCAAGAAAGAGTCCACAGCAATCAGGTCCAGGTGGGGAACAAAGTCAACAGGACTGGGTGAGGCCCAGTTGGGGAACAGATTCACCAGGTCCAGGTGAGGCCCAGGTGGTGACCAGAGTCCCCGGGTCTGTTGAGTACCAGGTAAGGAGAAGATTCACCAGGTCCAAGAGGCCCCTGTGGGGACTGGAGTCACCAGGTATGGGTGAGGCCCAGGTGGCAACCCCACTCACCAGGTCCAGGTGAGGCCAAGCTGCAGGCCAGAGTCACCAGATACAGGTGAGACCTTAGTGGGGACCGGAGTCACAAGGTAAAAGTGAGTCTACAAGAACACCACCGTCACCAGGTCCAGGTGTGATTCATGTGGGAACGAGAGTCACCAGGTCCAGGTGAGACCCAGGTGGGGACCACAGTCACCAGGACCAGATTGAGGCCTAGGTGGGGAGCCAGAGTCATCAGGAGCAGTTGAGGCCAAAGTGTGGAGCAAAGTTATCATGTCCAGCTGAGGCGCAGGTGGGGAACAGAGTAACCATGTCCCATTGATGCCAGGTGGGAAAAGAGTCACAAGGTCCAGACGAGGCCTAAGTGAGGAGTAGATTCACCAGTCCTGTTGAGGCCCAGTTGAGGACCAATGTCCCCAGCTCTTTGTGAGTCCCAGAGGGGGAACAGAGTCACCCGGTTCTGGTGATATCCAGGTGGGGACCAGAGTCGCCACATCAGGGTGAGGCCCAGAGGAGGACGAGAATCACTATTTCCAGGTGAGGCCGCGATGTGGAACTGAGAAACCAGGTCTCATGATGCCCATATGAGGACCTGAGTAACCAGGTCCAGGTGAGGTCCCTGTGGGAACGAGTCACCTCGTCCGGGGAGGGCCAGGTGGGACCACAGTCACCAGGTCCAGGTGACGCCCAGTTATATAAGAGAGTATCCAGCTCAGAAAGATGCCCAGGTAAGGACCAGAGTCAACAGGTCCAGTAGAGGTTCAAATATGGATCAGAGTCATTGTGTTCCAGGTGAGGCCAGTTGGAGCCCACAGGAACCAGGTGCAGGAGAGCCCCATATGGGAACCAGAGCCATCAGATCCAGGTGAGGTCCAGGTGGGACCACAGTCACAAGGTCCAGGTGATGCGCAGGTGGCAACAGGATTCACCAAGTCCAGGTGAGGCCCATGTGGCGACCAGTCACCAGATCTAGGTGCAGACCAGCTAAGGACCAGATTCACCAGGCCCTATTAAAGCCCAAGGGGTGACCAGAGTCACCAGGTAAGGGTGAGGCCCAGAGGGGAACCAGAGTAACCAATTTAGTTTGAGGCCCAGAATGGGACCAGAAGTCCCTGTTCAAAGTGAGGCACAGGTGTGGAATAGAGTATCCAGGGTGAGGATCTTTGGGTCCATCATCCAATGATGCCTGGGTGAGGACCAGAGGCACTAGGGCCATGCAGGCCCAGTTGGGGAACAGAAGTACTAGGTCCTGGTGTGGCATAGAATAAGACCACAGTCAGCAGTATCAGGTGAGCCCCTTGTGGGAACCAGAGCCACTCTATCCAGCTGAGTCCCAGGTCCAGCTGAGTGCCAGGTCCATGTGAGGCCCACGTGAGGACCAGATTCATCAGGTCGAATTGAGGTATAGCTGGGGACAAGAGTCACCAGGTCTGGGTGCGGTCTAGGTGGGGCATGATTCAGCAGTTCTGAGTTAGGTCAAAGTGGGGACGAGAGACACCAGGTTCAGGTGAGGCCAAAATGAGGACCAGAGTTACCAGATCCAGGTGAGGTCCATGTTGGAAAGAGAGTCACCAGGTCCGGGAGAGGTCCACGTGGGGACTAGAGTCACCAGATCCAGGTGAAGTACAGGTGGGGACCAGAGTCACCAGATACAGGTGAAGCCCAGTTGGGGACCAGAGTCACTAGGTCCAGATGAGGTCCAGGTGAGGACCAGAGTTACCAGGGACACCTGAGGCACCGGTGATGATCAGAGGCAACAGGTCCATGTGAGGCCGGCTTCGGGACCATGGTCAACAGATCTACTTGAGGCCCAGGTGTGGAACACAGTAAGCAGGTCCAGGTGAGTCTCCGGTGGTGACAAGAGTCACCACGTCCAGGGGATCCCTGGGTGGCGCAGTGGTTTGGCGCCTGCCTTTGGCCCAGGGTGCGATCCTGGAGACCCGCGATCGAATCCCACATCAGGCTCCCGGTGCATGGAGCCTGCTTCTCCCTCTGCCTATATCTCTGCTTCTCTCTCTCTCTCTCTGTGTGTGACTATCATAAATAAATTAAAAAAAAAAGAGTCACCACGTCCAGGTGAGGCACAGGTGGGGACCAGGATCACCAGTGTCAGGGGAGGATCTTGCAAGAACCAGAGTCAACAGTTCGAGGCCAGACTTAGGTGGCAACCAGGGTCAGCAGGTCCAAGTCAGGCCAAAGTGGGGTTCACAGTCACTAGGGCACGGTGAGATCCAGAGAGGGACCAGAGTCACTTGGTCCAGGTGAGGTCCAGTTGTGGAACACAATGACCGGGTCCCAATTTTGCCCAGTTGAGGACCATGGTCAACAGGGCCAGGCGAGGCCCAGATGGGGACCAGAGTCCCCAAATCCAAGTGAAGCCCAGGTGGGGACCACAGTCACCAGATCCAGGGTAGTCTCAGGTGCAGACCAGAATCACCCGGTCCAGGTTAGGTGCAGGTGGCAACCACACACACCAGGTCCCGGTGAGGCCCTGGTGGGGACCAGAGTCACGAGGTACATGAGAAGCTAGAAACACTGCAGCCACCAGGTCCACATGATGTCCATGTGGGAACGAGAATCACCAGTTACAGGTGAGGACCAGGCGGGGATCCGACTCACCATGTCCAGGTGAGACCCAAGTGGGCACCAGTGTCACCATGTCCAGGTGTGGCCCAGGTGAAGACCGGAGTTAATAGGTCCGGGTGGGTCACTGTTAGAGAACAGTGTAACCATATCCTGATGCTACCCAGGTGGGTACCAGAGACACCAGGTCCTTTTGAGGCCCAGGTGGGACCAGAGTCATGAGGTCCAGTTGAAGTCCCGATGGGAACCACAGTCACCAGGTCAGGTGAGGCCATGCTTAGGATCAGAGTCACCAGTTAGAGGTGAGGCCCAGGTGGAGCCAGAGTCACCTGGTACAGAAAAGGCCAAAGTCAGGACCAGAGTTACCAGGATCAGGTCAGTCCCAGTGGGGAATAGAGTAACCATGTCCCGATGATGCCCAAGTAGAACTTGAGTCACCACGTCCAGATGTGGCGCAGGTGGGGAGCATATTCACTAGGTCCCGGTGAGTCCCAGTTGAGGACCAGATGCCCCCGGGCTAGTTTAGCCTAGAGGGGTACGAGATTCACCTGGTCTAGGTGACATCCAGTTGGGGACCAGAGTCACCATGTCAGGCTGTGGCCCAGAGGGGATCCAGAGTCATCATGTCCAGGTGAGGTAAGGTGTGGAACAGAGTATCCAGGTCATAATGGTGCACAGGTGAGGACCAGAGTCACCAGATCTGGGGGAAGCCCAGTTAGGATCAGAGTCACCAGTTCTAGGTGAGTCCAAGAAGGATTCCACAGTAATCAGGTCCAGGTGGGGAACAAAGTCACCAGGACTGGGTGAGGCCCATATGGGGACCAGATTCACCAGGTCCAGGTGATTCCCAGGTGGTGACCAGACTTACCAGTTCCGGGTGAGCAACAGGTAAGGACCAGATTCACAAGATCAAGTGAGGCCCACGTGGGAACCTGAGTCACCAGGTATGGGTGAGGCACAGGTGGCAACCCCACTCACCAGGTCCAGGTGAGGCCAACCTGCAGGCCATGCTGTGGAACCATGTCCCGATAATCCCCAGGTAGGGACCAAAGTCACCAGGTGCAAATGAGGCCCAGATGGAGCATATTCACTAGGTCCAGGTGAGGCCCAGTTGAAGACCAGAGTCACCAGATCTGGTTGAGGACTATCGGGGTACAGAATCACATGGTCCAGGTGACATCCAGGGGGGGACCAGCCTCACCAGATCCAGGTGAGGACCAGCTAAGGACCAGATTCAGCAGACCCTAGTGAAGCCCAAGGGGTGACCAGAGTCACCAGGTAAGGGTGAGTCCCAGAGGGGGAAGACAGTAACCAGTTTAGTTTGAGGCCCAGAATGTGACCAGAGGTCCCTAGTCAGAGTGAGGCCCAGGTGTGGAATAGTGTATCCAGGTCCCAATGATGCCTGTGAGGACCAGAGTCACTAGGGCCATACAGGCCCAGATGGGGAACAGAATCACTAGGTCCAGGTGAGGCATAGAATAAGACCACAGTCAGCAGTATCATTTGAGCCCCTTGCGGGAACCAGAGTCACTCTATCCAGCTGAGTCCCAGGTCCATGTGAGGCTCACGAGAGGACCAGATTCATTAGGTCGAAATGAGGCATAGCTGGGGACAAGAGTCACCAGGTCTGGTTGCGGCCTAGGTGGGGCAAGATTCAGCAGTTCTGAGTTAGGTCAAAGTAGGGACGAGAGACGTCAGGTCCAGGTGAGGCCAAACTGAGGACCAGAGTCACCAGATCCATGTGAGGTCCATGTTGGAAAGAGAGTCACCAGGTCCAAGAGAGGTCCAGGTGGGGACCAGAGTCACCAGATCCAGGTGAAGTCCAGGTGGGGACCAGAGTCACCAGATCCAGGTGAAGCCCAGGTGGGGACCAGAGTCACTAGGTCCAGATGAGGCCCAGGTGAGGACCAGAGTTACCAGGTACACGTGAGGCCCCGGTGGGGATCAGAGGCAACAGGTCCATGTGAGGCCGGCTTGGGGACCATGGTCAACAGGTCTACTTGAGGCCCTGGTGTGGAACACAGTAAGCAGGTCCAGGTGAGTCCCCGGTGGTGACAAGAGTCACCACGTCCAGGTGAGGCCCAGGTGGGGACCAGGATCACCAGGTACAGGGGAGGCCCTTGAAAGAACCAGAGTCAACACGTCTAAGTCAAGCGCAGGGGGCAACCAGGGTCAGCAGGTCCAAGTCAGGCCAAAGTGGGGTTCACAGTCATTAGGGCACGGTGAGACCCAGAGTGGGACCAGAGTCACCTGGTCCAGGTGAGGTCCATTTGTGGAACACAGTCACCGGGCCCCAATTTTGCCGAGGTGAGGACCATGATCAACAGGGCCAGGTGAGGCCCAGATGGGGACCTGGAGTCCCCAAATCCTGGTGAAGACCAGGTGGGGACCACGGTCACCAGATCCAGGGTAGTCTCAGGTGCAGACCAGTATCACAAGGTCACAGGTGTTGTGCAGGTGGCAACCACACTCACCAGGTACCGTTGAGGCCCTGGTGGGGACCAGAGTCACGAGGTACATGAGAAGCTAGAAACACTGCAGCCACCAGGTCCACATGATGTCCATGTGGGAACGAGAATCACCAGTTACAGGTGAGGACCAGGTGGAGATCCGACTCAGCATGTCCAGGTGAGACCCAAGTGGGAACCAGTGTCACCATGTCCAGGTGTGTCCCAGGTGAAGACCAGAGTTAATAGGTCCGGCAGGGTCACTGTTAGTGAACATTGTAACCATATCCTGATGCTACCCTGGTTGTTACCAGAGACACCAGGTCCTGGTGAGGCCCAGGTGGGACCAGAGACATGAGGTCCAGGTGAGGTCCCGATAGTAAACACTCACCAGGTCTGGTGAGGCCACGCTTTGGATCAGAGTCACCAGTTACTGGTGAGGCCCAGGTGGAGCCAGAGTCACCTGGTCAGAAGAGGCCAAAGTCAGGACTAGAGTTACCAGGATCACTTCTGTCCCAGTTGTGAATAGAGTAACCATGTACCGATGATGCCCAGGTAGAACCAGAGTCACCAGGTCCAGATGAGGAGCAGGTGGGGAGCATATTCACTAGGTGTCGGTGAGGCCCAGATGAGGACCAGAATCCCAGGTCTAGTTGAGGCCTGGAGGGGTACCAGATTCACCTGGTCCTGGTGACATCCAGATGGGGACCAGAGTCACCATGACAGGGTGTGGCCCGGAGGGGATCCAGAGTCATCATGCCCAGGTTAGGCTCAGGTGTAGAACAGAGATCCAGGGTATAATGGTCCACAGGTGAGGACCAGAGTCACCAGATCTGTGTGAGGCCCAGTTAGGATCAGAGTCACCAGTTCCAGGTGAGGCCAAGAAGGAGTCCACAGAAATCAGGTCCAGGTGGGGAACAAAGTCACGAGGACTGGGTGAGGCCCAGATGGGGACCAGATTCACCAGGTCCAGGTGATTCCCAGGTGGTGACCAGAGTTACCAGTTCCGGGTGATTACAAGGTAAGGACCAAATTCACCAGGTCCAAGTAAGGCCCACGTGGGTACCTGTGTCTCCAAGCATGGGTGAGGCCCAGGTGGCAACCCGACTCTCCAGGTCCAGGTGAGGCCAAACTGCAGGCCATGCAGAGGAACCTTGTCCCGATGATACCCAGGTAGGGACTAGAGTTACCAGGTCCAGGTGAGGCCAACCTGCAGGCCATGCAGTGGAACCATGTCCCGATGATGCCCAGGTAGGGACCAGAGTCACCAGGTCCAAATGTGGCCCAGACGGAGCATATTCACTAGGTCCAGTGAGGCCCAGTTGGGGACCACTGTCACCAGATCTGGTTGAGGCTTAGAGGGGTACCACAATCACCTGGTCCAGGTGACATCCAAATGGGGACCAGAGGCACCAGGTCAGGGTGAGGCCCAGAGTGGTTCCAGAGTCACCATGTCCAGGTTAGGCTCAGGCGTGGAACAGAGTCACCAAGTACCAATGATGCCCAGGTGAGGACGAGAGTCACCAGGTATGGGTGACACGCAGATAGGATCAGAGTCACCAGTTCCAGGTGAGGCTAAGAAAGAGTCCACAGCAAGCAGGTCCAGATGGGGAACAAAGTCACCAGGACTGGGTGAGGCCCAGATGGGGACCAGATTCACCAGGTCCAAGTGAGGCCCAGGTGGTGACCAGAGTCCCCGGGTCCGGGAGAGGACCAGGTAAGGACCAGATTCACCAGGTCCAAGAGGCCCCTGTGGGGACCTGAGTCACCAGGTCTGGGTGCGGGCTAGGTGGGGCAAGATTCAGCAGTTCTGAGTTAGGTCAAAGTGGGGACGAGAGACGCCAGGTCCAGGTGAGGCCAAACTGAGGATCAGAGTCACCAGATCCAAGTGAGGTCTATGTTGGAAAGAGAGTCACCAGGTCCAGGAGAGGTCCAGTTGGGGACCAGAGTCACCAGATCCAAGTGAAGTCCAGGTGCGGACCAGAGTCACCAGATCCAGGTGAAGCCCAGGTGGGGACCAGACTCAATAGGTCCAGATGAGGCCCAGGTGAGGACCAGATTTACCAGGTACAGGTGAGGCCCGGTGGGGATCAGAGGCAACAGGTCCATGTGAGGTCGGTTGGAGACCATGGTCAACAGTTCTACTTGAGGCCCAGGTGTGGAACACAGTAAGCAGGTCCAGGTGAGTCCCCGGTGGTGACAAGAGTCACCACGTCCAGGTGAGCCCCAGGTGGGGACCAGGATCACCAGGTACAGGGGAGGCCCTTCAAAGAACCAGAGTCAACAGTTTGAGGTCAGGCGCAGGTGGCAACCAGGGTGAGTAGGTCCAAGTCAGGCCAATGTGGGGTTCACAGTCACTAGGGCACGGTGTGACCCAGAGGGAGACAAAAGTCACCTGGTCCAGGTGAGATCCATTTGTGGAACACAGTCACCGGGTCCCAATTTTGCACAGTTGAGGACATTGGTCAACATGGCCAGGTGAGGGCGAGAAGGGGACCGGAGTCCCCAAATCCAGGTGAAGCCCAGGTGGGGACCACAGTCACCAGATCCAGGGTAGTCTCAGGTGCAGACCAGAATCACCAGGTCCAGGTGAGTTGCAGCTGGCAACCACACTCACCAGGTCCCGGTGAGGCCCTGGTGGGGACCAGAGTCACGAGGTACATGAGAAGCTAGAAACACCGCAGCCACCAGGTCCACATGATGTCCATGTGGGAATGAGAATCACCAGTTACAAGTGAGGACCAGGTGGGGATCCGACTCACCATGTCCAGGTGAGACCCAGGTGGGAACAAGTGTCACCATGTCCAGGTGTGGCCCAGGTGAAGACCGGAGTTAATAGGTCCGGCTGGGTCACTGTTAGTGAAGAGTGTAACCATATACTGATGCTACCCAGGTGGGAACCAGAGACAACAGGTACTGCTGAGGCCTAGGTGGGTCCAGTGGCATTGGGTCCAGGAGAGGTCCCAATGTGAACCACAGTCACCAGGTCAGGTGAGGCTATGCTTATCATCAGAGTCACTAGTTACAGGTGAGGCCCAGGTGGAGCCAGAGTCACCTGGTACAGAAGAGGCCAAAGTCAGGACCAGAGTTACCAGGAACAGGACAGTCCCAGTGGAGAATAGAGTAACCATGTCCCGATGATACCCAGGTAGAACCAGAGCCACAA
Organism: Canis lupus dingo; assembly: GCF_003254725.2. Lineage (NCBI taxonomy): Eukaryota > Metazoa > Chordata > Mammalia > Carnivora > Canidae > Canis > Canis lupus. Next base: position 104,627 of record NW_026019497.1, on the reverse strand, counting down.
GGTACAGATGAGGCGTAGGTGGGGAGCATATTCACGAGGTCCCGGTGAGGGCCAGCTGAGGACCAGAGTCACCAGGTCTAGTTGAGGCCTAGAGGGGTACCAGATTCACCTGGTCTAGGTGACATCCAGATGGGGACCAGAGTCATCAGGTCCAGGTGAGGCTCAGGTGTGGAAGAGAGTTTCCAGGTCATAATGGTCCACAGGTGAGGACCAGAGTCAGCAGATCTGGGTGAGGCCCAGTTAGGATCAGAGTCATCAGTTCCAATGAGGCCAAGAAGGAGTGCAGAGCAATCAGGTCCAATTGGGGAACAAAGACACCAGGACTGGGTGAGGCCCTGATGGGGACCAGATTCACCATGTCCAGGTGATTCCCAGGTGGTGACCAGAGTTACCAGTTCCGGGTGAGGACCAGGTAAGGACCAGATTCACCAGGTCCAAGTGAGGCCCACGTGGGGACCTGTGTCACCAGGTATGTGTGAGGCCCAGGTGTCAACCCCACTCACCAGGTCCAGGTGAGGCCAACCTGCATGCCATGCAGAGGAACAGTGTCCAGATGATGCTCAGGTCGGGAACAGAGTTACCAGGTCCAGGTAAGGCCAACCTGCAGGCCATGCAGTGGAACCATGTCCCGATGATGCCCAGGTAGGGACTAGAGTCACCAGGTCAGGGAGAAGCCCAGAGAGGTTCCAGAGTCATCATGTCCAGGTGAGGCTCAGGTGAGGAACAGAGTCACCAGGTACCAATGATGCCCAGGTGAGGACCAGAGTCACCAGATCTGGGTGACGCGCAGATAGGTTCAGAGTCACCAGTTCCAGGTGAGGCCAAGAAAGAGTCCACAGCAATCAGGTCCAGGTGGGGAACAAAGTCACCTGGACTGGGTGAGGCCCAGATGGGGACCAGATTCACCAGGTCCATGTGAGGCCCAGTTGAGGACCAGTGTCCCCAGCTCCGGGTGGGTCCCAGAGGGGGACCAGAGTCACCCGGTTCCGGTGATATCCAGGTGGGGACCAGAGTCACCACGTCAGGTGAGGCCCAGAGGGGGATGAGAATCACTAGCTCCAGGTGAGGCCCCGATGTGGAACTGACACCAGGTCCCATGATGCCCATATGAGGACCTGTGTCAGCAGGTCCAGGTGAGGTCCCTGTGGGAACCAGTCACCTCGTCCAGGTGAGGCCCAGGTGGGACCACAGTCACCTTGTCCAGGTGAGGTCCAGTTGTGAAACACAGTCACCGGGTCCCAATTTTGCCCAGTTGTGGACCATGGTCAACAGGGCCAGGTGAGGCCCAGATGGGGACCGGAGTCCCCAAATCCAGGTGAAGCCCAGGTGGGGACCACAGTCACCAGATCCAGGGTAGTCTCAGGTGCAGACCAGAATCACCAGGTCCAGGTTAGGTGCAGGTGGCAACCACACTCACCAGGTCCCGGTGAGGCCCTGGTGGGGACCAGATTCACGAGGTACATGAGAATCTAGAAACACTGCAGCCACCAGGTCCACATGATGTCCATGTGGGAACGGGAATCACCAGTTACAGGTGAGGACCAGGCGGGGATCCGACTCAACATGTCCAGGTGAGACCCAAGTGGGAACCAGTGTCACCATGTCCAGGTGTGGCCCAGGTGAAGACCAGAGTTAATAGGTCCGGCTGGGTCACTGTTAGTGAACAGTGTAACCATATCCTGATGCTACCCAGGTGGGTACCACGAGACACCAGGTCCTGGTGAGGCCCAGGTGGGACCAGAGACATGAGGTCCAGGTGAGGTCCCGATGGGAACCACAGTCACCAGGTCAGGTGAGGCCATGCTTAGGATCAGAGTCATCAGTTACAGATGACGCCCAGGTGGAGCCAGAGTCACCCGGTAGAGAAGACGCCAAAGTCAGGACCAGAGTTACCAGGATCAGGTCAGTCCCAGTGGGGAATAGAGTAACCATGTCCCGATGATGCCCAGGTAGAACCAGAGTCAACACGTCCAGATGAGGCGCAGGTGGGGAGAATATTCACTAGGTCCCGGTGAGGCCCAGTTGAGGACCAGAATACCCCGGTCTAGTTGAGGCATCGAGGGGTACCAGATTCACCTGGTCTAGGTGACATCCAGATGGGGACCAGAGTCACCATGTCAGGCTGAGGCCCAGAGGGGATCCAGAATCACGATGTCCAGGTGAGGCTCAGGTGTGGAACAGAGTATCCAGGTCATAATGGTCCTCAGGTGAGGACCTGAGTCACCAGATCTGGATGAGACCCAGTTAGGATCAGAGTCACCAGTTCCAGGTGAGGCCAAGAAGGTGTCCACAGCAATCAGGTCCAGGTGGGGAACAAAGTCACCCGGACTGGGTGAGGTCCAGATGGGGAACAGATTCACAAGATCCAGGTTATGCCCAGGTGGTGACCAGAGTTACCAGTTCTGGGTGAGGACCATGTAAGGACGAGATTCACCAGGTCCAAGTGAGACCCACGTGGGGACCTGTGTCACAATGCATGTGTGAGGCCCAGTTTGCCGCCCCACTCACCAGGTCCAGGTGAGGCCAACCTGCAGGCCATGCAGAGGAACCATATCCCGATGATGCCCAGGTAAGGAACAGAGTTACCAGGTCCAGGTGAGGACAACCTGCAGACCATGCAGTGGAACCACGTCCCGATGATGCCCAGGTAGGGACCAGAGACACCAGGTCCAAATGAGTCCCAGATGGAGCAAATTCACTAGGTCCAGGTGAGGCCCAGTTGAGGACCAGAGTCACCAGATTTAGTTGATGCCTAGAGGGGTACCAGAATCACCTCGTCCAGGTGACATGCAGATGGGGACCAGAGTCACCAGGTCAGGGAGAGGCCCAGAGAGGTTCCAGAGTCATCATGTCCAGGTGAGGCTCAGGTGAGGAACAGAGTCACCAGGTACCAATGATGCCCAGGTGAGGACCAGAGTCACCAGATCTGGGAGACGCGCAGATAGGATCAGAGTCACCAGTTCCAGATGAGGCCAAGAAAGGGTCCACAACAAACAGGTCCAGGAGGGGATCAAAGTCACCTGGACTGGGTGAGGCCCAGATGGGGACCAGATTCACCAGGTCCAGGTGAGGCCCAGGTGTTGACCAGAGTCTCTGGGTCTGGGAGAGGACCAGGTAAGGACCAGATTCACCAGGTCCAAGAGGCTCACGTGGGGACCTGAGCCACCATGTATGGTTGAGGCCCAGGTGGCAACTCCACTCAAGAGGTCCAGGTGAGGCCAACCTGCAGGCCAGAGTTACCAGATCCAGGTGAGGCCCTAGTGGGCACCGGAGTCACCAGGTAAATGTGAGTCTACAAGAACACCACAGTCACCAGGTCAAGGTGTGGTTCATGTGGAACGAGAGTCACGAGGTCCAGTTGAGACCCAGGTGGGGACCACAGTCACCAGGTCCAGATTGAGGCCTAGGTGGGGGGACCAGAGTCATCAGGACCAGGTGAGGCCAAAGTGTGGAGCAAAGTTATCATGTCCAGGTGAGGCCCAGGTGGGGAACAGAGTAACCATGTCCCATTGATGCCAGGTGGGAAGAGAGTCACAAGTTCCAGACGAGGCCTATGTGAAGAGTAGATTCATCAGGTCCTGTTGAGGCCCAGTTGAGGACCAGTGTCCACAGCTCCAGTGAGTCTCTGAGGGGGACCAGAGTCACGCGGTTCTGGTGATATCCAGGTGGGGACCAGAGTCAGCACGTCAGGATGAGGCCCAGAGGGGGACGAGAATCACTAGCTCCAGGTGAGGCCCGATGAGGAACTGAGAAACCAGGTCCCATGATGCCCATGTGAGGACCTGAGTCACCAGGTCCAGGTGAGGTCCCTGTGGGAACCAGTCACCTCGACCAGGTGAAGCCCAGGTGGGACCACAGTCACCAGGTCCAGGTGAGGCCCAGGTATATAAGAGAGTATCGAGGTCCCAATGATGCCCAGGTAAGGACCAGAGTCAACAGGTCCAGGAGAGGCCCAAATACGGATCAGAGTCATTGTGTTCCAGGTGAGGCCAGATGGAGACCACAGGAACCAGGTCCAGGAGAGCCCCATATGGGAACCAGAGTCACGAGATCCAGGTGAGGTCCAGGTGGGACCACAGTCACAAGGTCCAGGTGAGGCGCAGATGGCAACAGGATTCACCAAGTCCAGGTGAGGCCCAGGTTGCGACCAGTCACCACATCCAGGCGCGGACCAGCTAAGGACCAGATTCACCAGGCCGAAGTGAAGTCCAAAGGGTGACCAGAGTCACCAGGTAAGGGTGAGCCCCAGAGGAGGAACCAGAGTAACCAGTTTAGTTTGAGTCCCAGAATGGGACCAGAGGTCCCTGGTCAAAGTGAGGCCCAGGTGTGGAATAGAGTATCCAGGGTGATTATCTTTGGGTCCATCACCCAATGATGCCTGGGTGAGGACCAGAGTCACTGGGGCCATGCAGGCCCAGATGGGGAACAGAATCACTAGGTCCTGGTGAGGCATACAATAAGACCACAGTCAGCAGTATCAGCTGAGCCCCTTGCGGGAACCAGAGCCACTCTATCCAGCTGAGTCCCAGGTCCAAGGGAGGCTCCCGTGAGGACCAGATTCATTAGGTCGAATTGAGGCATAGCTGGGGACAAGAGTCACCAGGTCTGGGTGCAGCCTAAGTTGGGCTAGATTCAGCAGTTCTGAGTTAGGTCAAAGTGGGGACGAGAGACGCCAGTTCCAGGTGAGGCCAAACTGAGTACCAGAGTCACCAGATCCATGTGAGGTCCATGTTTGAAAGAAAGTCACCAGGTCCGGGAGAGGTCCAGGTGGGGACCAGAGTCACCAGTTCCAGGTGAGGCCAAGAAGGATTCTATAGAAATCAGGTCCAGGTGGGGAACAAAGTCACCAGGACTGGGTGAGGCCTAGATGGGGACCAGATACACAAGGTCGAGGTGATATCCAGGTGGTGACCAGACTTACCAGTTCCGCGTAAGGACCAGGTAAGGACAAGATTCACCAGGTCCAAGTGACGCCCACGTGGGGACATATGTCACCAGGCATAGGTGAGGCCCAGGTGGCAACCCCACTGACCAGGTCCAGGTGAGGCCAACCTGCAGGCCATGCAGAGGAACCATGTCCCGATGATGACTATGTAGGCACCAGACTTACCAGGTCCAAGTGAGGCCAACCTGCAGGCCATGCAGTGGAACCATGTCCCGATGATGCCCAGGTAGGGACCAGAGTCACCAGGTCCAAAAGAGGCCCAGATGGTGCATATTCACTAGGTCCAAGTGAGGCCCAGTTGAGGACCAGAGTCACCAGATCTGGTTGAGGCCTAGAAGGGTATCAGAATCACCTTGTCCAGGTGACATCCAGATGGGAATCAGAGTCACCAGGTCAGGGTGAGGCCCAGAGAGGTTCCAGAGTCATCATGTCCAGGTGAGGCTCAGATGTGGACAGAGTCACCAGGTCCCAATGATGCCCAGGTGAGGAACAGAGTCACCAGGTCTGGGTGACGCGCAGATAGGATCAGAGTCACCAGTTCCAGGTGAGGCCAAGAAAGATTCCACAGCAATCAGGTCCAGGTGGGGAACAAAGTCACCAGGAGTGGGTGAGGCCCAGATGGGGACCAGATTCACCAGATCCAGGTGAGGCCCAGGTGAGACCACAGTCATAAGGTCCAGGTGAGGCCCAAGTATATAACAGAGTATCCTGGTCCCAATGATGCCCAGGTAGAACCAGAGTCACCAGGTCCAGATGAGGCGCAGGAGGGGAGCATATCCACTAGGTCCCGGTGCGGCCCAGTTGAGGTCCACAGTCACCAGGTCTAGTTGAGGCCTAGAGGGGTACCAGATTCACCTGGTCTATGTGACATCCACATGGGGACCAGAGTCACCATGTCAGGGTGAGGTCCAGAGGGGATCCAGAGTCATCATGTCCAGGTGAGGCTCAGGTGTGGAACAGAGTATCCAGATCATAATGGTCCACAGGTGAGGATCAGAGTCACCAGATCTGGGTGAGGTCCCAGTTAGGATCAGAGTCACCAGTTCCAGGTGAGGCCAAGAAGGAGTCCACAGCAATCAGGTTCAGGTGGGGAACAAAGTCACCAGGACTGGGTGAGGCCCAGATGGGGACCAGATTCACCATGTCCAGGTTATTCCCAGGTGGTGAACAGACTTACCAGTTCCGGGTGACGACCAGGTAAGGACCAGATTCAACAGGTCCAAATGAGGCCCACGTGGGGACCTGAGTCACCAGGTATTGGTGAGGCCAGGTGGCAAGGCACTCCCCAGGTCCAGGTGAGGCCAACCTGCAGGTCATGCAGAGGAACCATGTCCCGATGATACCCAGGTAAGGATGAGAGTTACCACATCAAGGTGAGGCCAACCTGCAGGCCATGCAGTGGAACCATGTCCCGATGATGTCCAGGTAAGGACTAGAGTCACCAGGTCAGGGAGAAGCCCAGAGAGGTTCCAAAGTCATCATGTCAGGTGAGGCTCAGGTGAGGAACAGAGTCTCCAGGTACCAATGATGCCCAGGTGAGGACCAGAGTCACCAGATCTGGGTGACACGCAGATAGCTTCAGAGTCACCAGTTCCAGGTGAGGCCAAGAAAGAGTCCACAGCAATCAGGTCCAGGTGGGGAACAAAGTCACCAGGACTGGGTGAGGCCCAGATGGGGACCAGATTCACCAGGTCCAGGTGAGGTCCAGTTGAGGACCAGTGTCCCCAGCTCCGGGTGGGTCCCAGAGGGGGACCAGAGTCACCCGGTTCCGGTGATATCCAGGTGGGGACCAGAGTCACCACGTCAGGGGTGAGGCCCAGAGGGGGACGAGAATCACTAGCTCCAGGTGAGGCCCCGATGTGGAACTGAAACCAGGTCCCATGATGCCCATATGAGGACCTGAGTCAGCAGGTCTAGGTGAGGTCCCTGTGGGAACCAGTCACCTCGTCCAGGTGAGGCCCAGGTGGGACCACAGTCACCAGGTCCAGGTGAGGCCCAGGTATATAATGAGTGTATCCAGGTCGCAATGATGTCCAGGTATGGACCAGAGTCAACAGGTCCAGGAGAGGCCCAAATATGGATCAGAGTCATCTTGTTCCAGGTGATGCCAGATGGAAACCACAGGAACCAGTTCCAGGACAGCCCCATATGGGAACCAGAGACACCAGATACAGGTGAGGTCCAGGTGGGACCACAGTCACAAGGACCAGGTGAGACGCAGGTGGCAACAGGATTCACCAAGTCCCGGTGAGGCCCAGGTGGCGAGCAGTCACGAGATCCAGGTGCGGACCAGCTAAAGACCAGATGCAACAGGCCCAAGTGAAGCCCAAGCAGTGACCAGAGTCACCAGGTAAGGGTGGGCCCAGAGGGGGAACCAGAGTAACCAGTTTAGTTTGAGGCCCAGAATGGGACCAGAGATCCCTGGTCAGAGTGAGGGCCAGGTGTGGAATAGAGTATCCAGGTCCCAATGATGCCTGGGTGAGGAACAGAGTTACTAGGGCCATGCAGGCCTAGATGGGGAACAGAATCACCAGGTCCTGGTGAGACATAGTATAAAACCACAGTCAGCAGTATCAGGTGAGCCCCTTGTGGGAACCAGAGCCACTCTATCCAGCTGAGTCCCAGGTCCATGTGAGGCTCACGTGAGGACCGGATTCATTAGGTCGAATTGAGGCATAGCTGGGGACAAGAGTCACCAGGTCTGGTTGCGGGCTAGGTGGGGCAAGATTCAGCAGTTCTGAGTTAGGTCAAAGTGGGGACGAGAGACGCCAGGTCCAGGTGAGGCCAAACTGAGGACCAGAGTCACCAGATCCATGTGAGGTCCATGTTGGAAAGAGAGTCACCAGGTCCAAGAGAGGTCCAAGTGGGGACCAGAGTCACCAGATCCAGGTGAAGTCCAGGTGGGGACCAGAGTCACCAGATCCACGTGAAGCCCAGGTGGGGACCAGAGTCACTAGGTCCCGATGAGGCCCAGGTGAGGACCAGAGTTACCAGGTACACATAAGGTACCGGTGGGGATCAGAGGCAACAGGTCCATGTGAGGCCGGCTTGGGGACCATGGTCAACAGGTCTACTTGAGGCCCTGGTGTGTAACACAGTAAGCAGGTCCAGGTGAGTCCCCGGTGGTGACAAGAGTCACCACGTCCAGATGAGTCCCAGGTGGGGACCAGGATCACCAGGTACAGTTGTGGCCCTTGAATGAACTAGAGTCTACTGGCACAAAAACAGACACATAGATCAGTGAAACAGAATAGAGAATCCAGAAGTGGACCCTGAACTTTATGGGCAACTAATATTCGATAAAGGAGGAAAGACTATCCATTGGAAGAAAGACAGTCTCTTCAATAAATGGTGCTGGGAAAATTGGACATCCACATGCAGAAGAATGAAACTAGACCACTCTCTTTCACCATACACAAAGATAAACTCAAAATGGATGAAAGATCTAAATGTGAGACAAGATTCCATCAAAATCCTAGAGAAGAACACAGGCAACACCCTTTTTGAACTCGGCCATAGTAACTTCTTGCAAGATACATCCACGAAGGCAAAAAAAACAAAAGCAAAAATGAACTATTGGGACTTCATCAAGATAAGAAGCTTTTGCACAGCAAAGGATACAGTCAACAAAACTCAAAGACAACCTACAGAATGGGAGAAGATATTTGCAAATGACATATCAGATAAAGGACTAGTTTCCAAGATCTATAAAGAACTTATCAAACTCAACACCAAAGAAACAAACAATCCAATCATGAAATGGGCAAAAGACATGAACAGAAATCTCACAGAGGAAGACATAGACATGGCCAACATGCACATGAGAAAATGCTCTGCATCACTTGCCATCAGGGAAATACAAATCAAAACCACAATGAGATACCACCTCACACCAGTGAGAATGGGGAAAATTAACAAGACAGGAAACAACCAATGTTGGAGAGGATGCGGAGAAAAGGGAATCCTCATACACTGTTGGTGGGAATGTGAACTGGTGCAGCCACTCTGGAAAACTGTGTGGAGGTTCCTCAAACAGTTAAAAATATACCTGCCCTATGACCCAGCAATTGCACTGTTGGGGATTTTCCCCAAAGAGACAAATGCAATGAAACGCCGGGACACCTGCACCCCGATGTTTATAGCAGCAATGGCCACGATAGCCAAACTGTGGAAGGAGCCTCGGTGTCCAACGAAAGATGAATGGGTAAAGAAGATGTGGTTTATGTATACAATGGAATATTACTCAGCTATTAGAAATGACAAATATCCACCATTTGCTTCAACGTGGATGGAACTGGAGGGTATTATGCTGAGTGAAGTAAGCCAGTCGGAGAAAGACAAACATTATATGTTCTCATTCATTTGGGGAATATAAATAATAGTGAAAGGGAATATAAGGGAAGGGGGAAGAAATGTGTGAGAAATATCAGAAAGGGAGACACAACGTAAAGACTGCTAACTTTGGGAAACGAACTTGGGGTGGTAGAAGGGGAGGAGGGCGGGGGGTGTTAGTGAATGGGTGACGGGCACTGGGGGTTATTCTGTATGTTAGTAAATAGAACACCAATAATAAAAAATAAATGTAAAAAAAAAAGAAAAAAGAAAGAACCAGGTCAACAGGTCGAAGTCAAGCGCAGGTGGCAACCAGGGTCAGCAGGTTCAAGTCAGGCCAAAGTGCGGTTCACAGTCATTAGGGCACGGTGAGAACCAGAGGGGGACCAGAGTCACCTGGTCCAGGTGAGGTCCATTTGTGGAACACAGTCGCCGGGCTCAATTTTGCCCAGTTGAGGACCATGGTCAACAGGGCCAGGTGAGGGACAGATGGGGACCGGAGTCCCCAAATCCAGGTGAAGACCAGGTGGGGATCACAGTCACCAGATCCAAGGTAGTCTCAGGTGCAGACCAGAATCACCAAGTCCAGGAGAGGTGCAGGTGGCAACCACACTCACCAGGTCCCGGTGAGGCCCTGGTGGGGAACAGAGTCACGAGGTACATGAGAAGCTAGAAACACTGCAGCCACTAGGTCCACAGGATGTCCATGTGGGAACGAGAATCACCTGTCACAGGTGAGGACCAGGTGGGGATCCGACTCACCATGTCCAGGTGAGACCCATGTGGGAACGAGTGTCACCATGTCCAGGTGTGGTCCAGGTGAAGACCAGAGTTAATAGGTCCGGCTGGGTCACTGTTAGTGAACAGTGTAACCATATCCTGATACTACCCTGGTGCGTACAAGAGACCCAGGTCCTGGTGAGGCTCAGGTGGGACCTGAGATATGAGGTCCAGGTGAGGTCCCGATGGGAACCACAGTCACCAGGTCTGGTGAGGCCATGCTTAGGATCAGAGTCACCAGTTACTGGTGAGGCCCAGGTGGAGCCAGAGTCACCTGGTACTGAAGAGGCCAAAGTCAGGACCAGAGTTACCAGGATCAGGTCAGTCCCAGTGGGGAATAGAGTAACCATGTCCCGATGATACGCAGGTAGAACCAGAGTCACCAGGTCCAGATGAGGAGCAGGTGGGGAGCATATCCTCTAGGTCTCGGTGAGGCGCACTTGAGGACCAGAATCCCCAGGTCTAGTTGAGGCCTAGAGGGGTACCAGATTCACCTGGTCTAGGTGACATCCAGATGGGGAGCAGAGTCACCATGTCAAGGTGAGGCCCAGAGGGGATCCAGAGTCATCATGTCCAGGTGAGGCTCAGGTGTGGAACAGAGATCCAGGTCATAATGATCCACAGGTGAGGACCAGAGTCACCAGATCTGGGTGAGGCCCAGATAGGATCAGGGTCACCAGTTCCAGGTGAGGCCAAGAAGGAGTCCACAGCAATCAGGTCCAGGTGGGGAACAAAGTCACGAGGACTGGGTGAGGCCCATATTGGGACCAGATTCACCAGGTCCAGGTGATTCCCAGGTTGTGACCAGAGTTACCAGTTCCGGGTGAGGACCAGGTAAGGACCAGATTCACCAGGTCCAAGTGAGGCCCACGTGGGTACCTGTGTCACCAAGCATGGGTGAGTCCCAGGTGGGAACCCCACTCCCCAGGTCCAAGTGTGGCCTAACTGCAGGCCATGCAGAGGAACCATGTCCCGATGATGCCCAGGTAGGGACTAGAGTTACCAGGTCCAGGTGAGGCCAATATGCAGGCCATGCAGTGGAACCATGTCCCGATGTTGCCCAGGTAGGGACCAGAGTCACCAGGTCCAAATGAGGCCCAGATGGAGCATATTCACAGTGTCCAGTGAGGCCCAGCTGAGGACCACTGTCACCAGATCTGGTTGAGGCTTAGAGGGGTACCAGAATCACCTCGTCCAGGTGACATCCAGATGGGGACCAGAGGCATCAGGTCAGGGAGAAGCCCAGAGTGGTTCCAGAGTCATCATGTTAGGTTACCTCAGGCGTGGAACAGAGTCACCAGGTACCAATGATGCCCAGGTGAGGCCCAGAGTCACCAGATCTGGGTGACGCACAGATAGGATCAGAGTCACCAGTTCCAGGTGAGGCCAAGAAAGAGTCCACAGCAATCAGGTCCAGGTGGGGAACAAAGTCACCAGGACTGGGTGAGGCCCAGATGGGGACCAGATTCACCAGGTCAAGGTGAGGCCCAGGTGGTGACCAGAGTCCCCGGGTCTGGGACAGGACCAGGTAAGGACCAGATTCACCAGGTCCAAGAGGCCCACGAGGGGAATTGAGTCACCACCTATGTGTGAGGCCCAGGTGGCAACCCCACTCACCAGGTCAAGTTGAGGCCAACAGGCAGGCCAGAGTCACCAGATCCAGGTGAGGCTCTAGTGGGGACCGGAGTCACCAGGTAAATGTGAGTCTACAAGAACACCACAGTCACCAGGTCCAGGTGTGGTTCATGTCGGAACGAGAATCACCAGGTCCAGGTGAGACCCAGGTGGGCACCACAGTCACCAGGTCCAGATTGAGGCCTAGGTGGGGGGAACAGAGTCATCAGGACCAGTTGAGGCCAAGGTTTGGAGCAAAGTTATCATGTGGAGGTGAGGCCCAGGTGGGGAACAGAGTAACCATGTCCCATTGATGCCAGGTGGGAAAAGAGTCACAAGGTCCAGACGAGGCCTAAGGGAGGAGTAGATTCACCAGGTCCTTTTGAGGCCCAGTTGAGGAATAGTGTCCCCAGCTCCGGGTGAGTCCCAGTGAGGGACCAGAGTCACCCGGTTCTGGTGATATCCACGTGGGGACCAGAGTCACCACGTCAGGGTGAGGCCCAGAGGGGGACGAGAATCACTAGGTCCAGGGGAGGCCCCGATGTGGAACTGAGAAACCAGGTCCCATAATGCCCATATGAGGACCTGAGTCACCAGGTCCAGGTGAGGTCCCTGTGGGAACCAGTCACCTCGTCCAGGTGTGGCCCAGGTGGGACAACAGTCACCAAGTCCAAGTGAGGCCCAGGTATATAATAGAGTACCCAGGTCCCAATGATGCCCAGGTAACGACCAGAGTTAACAGTCCAGGAGAGGCCCAGATATGGATCAGAGTCATTGTGTTCCAGGTGAGGCCAGATGGATACCACAGGAACACGGACCAGGAGAGCCCCATATGGGAACCAGAGCCACCAGATCCAGGTGAGGTCCAGGTGGGACCACAGTCACAAGGTCCAGGTGAGGCGCAGGTGGCAACAGGATTCACCAAGTCCAAGTGAGGCCCAGCTGTCGACCAGTCACCAGATCCAAGTGAGGACAAGCTAAGGACCAGATTCACCAGGCCCAAATGAAGCCCATGGGGTGACCAGAGTCACCAGGTAAGGGTGAGTCCCAGAGGGGGAACCAGAGTAACCAGTTTAGTTTGAGGCCCAGAATGGGTCCAGAGCTCCCTTGTCAGAGTGAGGCCCAGGTGTGGAATAGTGTATCCAGGTCCCAATGATGCCTGGGTGAAGACCAGAGTCACTAGGGCCATGCAGGCCCAGATGGGGACAAATCACTAGGTCCTGGTGAGGCATAGAATAAGACCACAGTCAGCAGTATCATTTGATCCCCTTGCGTGAACCAGAGCCACTCTATCCAGCTGAGACCCAGGTCCATGTGAGGCTCACGTGAGGACTAGATTCATTAGGTCGAATTGAGGCATAGCTGGGGACAAGAGTCACCAGGTCTGGGTGCGGGCTAGGTGGGGCAAGATTCAGCAGTTCTGAGTTAGGTCAAAGTGGGGACGAGAGACGCCAGGTCCAGGTGAGGCCAAACTGAGGACCAGAGTCACCAGATCCGTGTGAGGTCCATGTTGGAAAGAGAGTCACCAGGTCCGGGAGAGGTCCAGGTGGGGACCAGATTCACCAGATCCACGTGAAGCCCAGGTGGGGACCAGAGTCACTAGGTCCCGATGAGGCCCAGGTGAGGACCAGAGTTACCAGGTACACGTGAGGCCCCGGTGGGGATCAGAGGCAACAGGTCCATGTGAGGCCGGCTTGGGGACCATGGTCAACAGGTCTACTTGAGGCCCTGGTGTGTAACACAGTAAACAGGTCCAGATGAGTCCCCGGTGGTGAAAAGAGTCACCACGTCCAGGTGAGTCCCAGGTGGGGACCAGGATCACCAGGTACAGTTGAGGCCGTTGAAAGAACTAGAGTCTACTGGCACAAAAACTGACACATAGATCAGTGAAACAGAATAGAGAATCCAGAAGTGGACCCTGAACTTTATGGGCAACTAATATTCGATAAAGGAAGAAAGACTATCCATTGGAAGAAAGACAGTCTCTTCAATAAATGGTGCTGGGAAAATTGGACATCCACATGCAGAAGAATGAAACTAGACCACTCTCTTTCACCATACACAAAGATAAACTCAAAATGGATGAAAGATCTAAATGTGAGACAAGATTCCATCAAAATCCTAGAGAAGAACACAGGCAACACCCTTTTTGAACTCGGCCATAGTAACTTCTTGCAAGATACATCCACGAAGGCAAAAAAAACAAAAGCAAAAATGAACTATTGGGACTTCATCAAGATAAGAAGCTTTTGCACAGCAAAGGATACAGTCAACAAAACTCAAAGACAACCTACAGAATTTGGGAAGATATTTGCAAATGACATATCAGATAAAGGACTAGTTTCCAAGATCTATAAAGAACTTATCAAACTCAACACCAAAGAAACAAACAATCCAATCATGAAATGGGCAAAAGACATGAACAGAAATCTCACAGAGGAAGACATAGACATGGCCAACATGCACATGAGAAAATGCTCTGCATCACTTGCCATCAGGGAAATACAAATCAAAACCACAATGAGATACCACCTCACACCAGTGAGAATGGGGAAAATTAACAAGACAGGAAACAACCAATGTTGGAGAGGATGCGGAGAAAAGGGAATCCTCATACACTGTTGGTGGGAATGTGAACTGGTGCAGCCACTCTGGAAAACGGTGTGGAGGTTCCTCAAACAGTTAAAAATATACCTGCCCTACGACCCAGCAATTGCACTGTTGGGGATTTTCCCCAAAGAGACAAATGCAATGAAACGCCGGGACACCTGCACCCGGATGTTTATAGCAGCAATGGCCACGATAGCCAAAATGTGGAAGGAGCCTCGGTGTCCAACGAAAGATGAATGGGTAAAGAAGATGTGGTTTATGTATACAATGGAATATTACTCAGCTATTAGAAATGACAAATATCCACCATTTGCTTCAACGTGGATGGAACTGGAGGGTATTATGCTGAGTGAAGTAAGCCAGTCGGAGAAAGACAAACATTATATGTTCTCATTCATTTGGGGAATATAAATAATAGTGAAAGGGAATATAAGGGAAGGGAGAAGAAATGTGTCGGAAATATCAGAAAGGGAGACAGACCGTAAAGACTGTTAACTCTGGGAAACGAACTAGGGGTGGTAGAAGGGGAGGAGGGCGGGGGGTGGGAGTGAATGGGTGACGGGCACTGGGGGTTATTCTGTATGTTAGTAAATAGAACACCAATAATAAAAAATAATTTAAAAAAAAAAAGGAAAAAGAAAGAACCAGAGTCAACAGGTCGAAGTCAAGCGCAGGTGGCAACCAGGGTCAGCAGGTCCAAGTCAGTCCAAAGTGGGGTTCACAGTCATTAGGGCACGGTGAGACCCAGAGGGGGACCAGAGTCACCATGTCAGGGTAAGGCCCAGAGGGGATCCAGAGTCATCATGTCCAAGAGAGGCTCAGGAGTGGAACAGACTATTCAGGTCATAATGGTCCACAGGTGAGGACCAGAGTCAACAGAACTGGGTGAGGCCCAGGTAGGAGCAGAGTCACCAGTTCCAGGTGAAGCAAAGAAGTAGTCCACAGCAATCAGGTCCAGATGGGGAAGGAAATCACCAGGACTGGGTGAGGCCCAGAAGAGGACCAGAGTCACCATGTCAGGTTGAGGCCCAGAGGGGATCCAGACTCAACATGTCCAGGAGAGGCTCAGTTGTGGAACAGAGTATCCAGGTCATAACAATCCACAGGTGAGGACCAGAGTCACCAGATCTGTGTGAGGCCCAGTGATGTTCAGAGTCACCAGTTCCAGGTGAGGCCAAGAAGGTGTCCACAGCAATCAGGTCCAGGGGGGAACAAAGTCACCAGGACTGGGTGAGGCCTAGAGGGGTACCTGATTCACCAGGTCCATGTGAGGCCCAGGTGGGGACCTGATTCCCCGTTCTGGGAGAGGACCAGGTAAGGACCAGATTCACCAGGTCCAAGAGGCCCACGTGGGAACCTGAGTCACCATGTATGGGTGAGGCCCAGGTGGCCACCCCACTCACCATGTCCAGCTGAGTCCAACCTGCAGGCCATGCAGAGGAACAATGTCCCGATGATGCCCAGGTAGGGACCAAGATACCAGGTCCAGGTAAGGCCAACCTGCAGGCCAAGAAGTGGAACCATATCGGGATGATGCCCAGGTAGGGCCCAGAGTCACTAGGTCCAAATGAGGCCCAGATGGAGCATATTCACTAGGTCCAGGTGAGGCCCAGTTGACAATCACAGTCACCAGATCTGGTTGAGTCCTAGAGGGGTACCAGAATCACCTGGTCCACGTGACATCCAGTTGGGGACCAGAGTCACCAGTTCTAGTGAGAGGTCCAGGTGGGAACCAGAGTCAACGGATCCAGGTAAGTCCAGGTGGGGACCTGAGTCGAGTCACCAGATCCAGGTGAAGCCCAGGTGGAGCCAGAGTCTCTAGGACCAGATGAGGCCCAGGTGAGGACAGGAGGTACCAGGTACACTTGAGGCCCAGGCGGGGACCCGGAGGCAACAGGTCCATGGGAGGCCTGCTTAGGGACCATGGTCAACAGGTCTACTTGAGACCCAGGTGTGGAAAACAGTAAGTAGGTCCAGAGATTCCCCGGTGGTGACAAGTGTCACCACATCCTGGTTTGGTCCAGGTGGGGACCACAATCACGAGGTACAGTGGAGGCCCTTGAAAGAACCAGAGTCAACAATTCGAGGTCAGGCGCAGGTGGCAAACAGCGTCAGCAGGTCCAAGTCAGGCCAAAGTGGGGTTCACAGTCATTAGGGCACGGTGAGACCCAGAGGGGGACCAGAGTCACCTGGTCCAGGTGAGGTCCAGTTGTGGAACACAGTCACCGAGCCCCAATTTTGCCCAGTTGAGGACAATGGTCAACAGGGCCAGGTGAGGCCCAGATGGGGACCGGAGTCCCCAAATCCAGGTGAAGACCAGGTGGGGACCAGAGTCACCAGATCCAGGGTAGTCTCAGGTGCAGACCAGAATCACCAAGTCCAGGTGAGGTGCAGGTGGCAACCACACTCACCAGGTCCCGGTGAGGCCCTGGTGGGGACCAGAGTCACGAGGTACATGAGAAGCTAGAAACACTGCAGCCACTAGGTCCACAGGATGTCCATGTGGGAACGAGAATCACCAGTTACAGGTGAGGACCAGGTGGGGATCCGACTCACCATGTCCAGGTGAGACCCAGGTGGGAACGAGTGTCACCATGTCCAGGTGTGGCCCAGGTGAAGACCAGAGTTAATAGGTCCGGCTGGGTCACTGTTAGTGAACAGTGTAACCATATCCTGATGCTACCCTGGTGGGTACCAGAGACACCAGGTCCTGGTGAGGCCCAGGTGGGACCAGAGATATGAGGTCCAGGTGAGGTCCCGATGGGAACCACAGTCACCAGGTCTGGTGAGGCCATGCTTAGATTCAGAGTCACCAGTTACTGGTGAGGCCCAGGTGGAGCCAGAGTCACCTGGTACAAAAGAGGCCAAAGTCAGGACCAGAGTTACCAGGATCAGGTCAGTCCCAGTGGGGAATAGAGTAACTATGTCCCGATGATGCGCAGGTAGAACCAGAGTCACCAGGTACAGATGAGGAGCAGGTGGGGAGCATATTCACGAGGTCTCGGTGAGGCGCACTTGAGGACCAGAATCCCCAGGTCTAGTTGAGGCCTAGAGGGGTACCAGATTCACCTGGTCTAGGTGACATCCAGATGGGGAGCAGAGTCACCATGTCAGGGTGAGGCCCAGAGGGGATCCAGAGTCATCATGTCCAGGTGAGGCTCAGGTGTGGAACAGAGATCCAGGTCATAATGGTCCACAGGTGAGGACCACAGTCACCAGATCTGGGTGAGGCCCAGTTAGGATCAGAGTCACCAGTTCCAGGTGAGGCCAAAAGGAGTCCACAGCAATCAGGTCCAGGTGGGGAACAAAGTCACGAGGAGTGGGTGAGGCCCAGATGGGGACCAGATTCACCAGGTCCATGTGAGGCCCAGGTGGTGACCAGAGTCCCCGGGTATGGGAGAGGACCAGGTAAGGACCAGATTCACCAGGTCCAAGAGGCCCACGTGGGGACCTGAGTCACCAGGTATGGGTGAGGCCCAGGTGGCAACCCCACTCACCAGGTCCTGGTGAGGCCAAACTGCCGGCCATGCAGAGGAACCATGTCCCAGTGATGCCCAGGTAGGGAATAGAGTTACCAGGTCCAGGTGAGGCCAATATGCAGGCCATGCAGTGGAAACATGTCCCGATGATGCCCAGATAGGGACCAGAGTCACCAGGTCCAAATGAGGCCCAGATGGAGCATATTCAATAGGTCCAGTGAGGCCCAGTTGAGGACCACTGTCACCAGATGTGGTTGAGGCTTAGAGGGGTACCAGAATCACCTCGTCCAGGTGACATCCAGATGGGGACCAGAAGCATCAGGTCAGGGAGAGGCCCAGAGTGGTTCCAGAGTCATCATGTCCAGGTTAGGCTCAGGCGTGGAACAGAGTCACCAGGTACCAATGATGCCCAGGTGAGGCCCAGAGTCACCAGATCTGGGTGACGCGCAGATAGGATCAGAGTCACCAGTTCCAGGTGAGGCCAAGAAAGAGTCCACAGCAATCAGGTCCAGGTGGGGAACAAAGTCACCAGGACTGGGTGAGGCCCAGATGGGGACCAGATTCACCAGGTCCAGGTGAGGTCCAGGTGGTGAACAGAGTCCCCGGGTCTGGGACAGGACCAGGTAAGGACCAGATTCACCAGGTCCAAGAGGCCCACGAGGGGAATTGAGTCACCAGCTATGTGTGAGGCCCAGGTGGCAACCCCACTCACCAGGTCAAGGTGATGCCAACCGGAAGGCCAGACTCACCAGATCCAGGTGAGGCCCTTGTGGGGACCAGTGTCACCAGGTAAATGTGAGTCTACAAGAACACCACAGTCACCAGGTCCAAGTGTGGTTCATGTGGGAATGAGAATCACCAGGTACATGTGAGACCCAGGTGGGCACCACAGTCACCAGGTCCAGACTGAGGCCTAGGTGGGGGGAACAGAGTCATCAGGACCAGTTGAGGTCAAAGTGTGGAGCAAAGTTATCATGTGGAGGTGAGGCCCAGGTGGGGAACAGAGTAACCATGTCCCATTGATGCCAGGTGGGAAAAGAGTCACAAGGTCCAGACGAGGCCTAAGTGAGGAGTAGATTCACCAGGTCCTGTTGAGGCCCAGTTGAGGACCAGTGCCCCATCTCCGGGTGAGTCCCAGAGGGGGACCACAGTCACCAGGTTCTGGCGATATCCAGGTTGGGACAAGAGTCACCACGTCAGGGTCAGGCCCAGAGGGGTACCAGAATCACTAGGTCCACTTGAGGCCCCGATGTGGAACTGAGAAACCAGGTCCCATGATGCCCATATGAGGACCTGAGTCACGAGGTCCAGGTGAGGGCCCTGTGGGAACCAGTCACCTCGTCCCGGTGAGGTCCAGGTGGGACCACAGTCACCAGGTCCAGGTGAGGACCAGGTATATAAGAGAGTATCCAGGCCCCAGTGATGCCCAGGTAAGGACCAGAGTCAACAGGTCCAGGAGAGGCACAAATATGAATCAGAGTCATTGTGTTCCAGGTGAGGCCTGATGGAGACCACAGGAACCAAGTGCAGGAGAGCCCCATTTGGGAACCAGAGCAACCAGATCCAGGTGAAGTCCAGGTTGGACCACTGTCACAAGGTCCAGGTGAGGTGCAGTTGGCAACAGGATTCACCAAGTTCAGGTGAGGCCCAGGTGGCGACCAGTCATAATATCCAAGTGAGGACAATCAAAGGACCAGATTCACCAGGCCCAAATGAAGCCCAAGGGGTGTCCAGAGTCACCAGGTAAGGGTGAGGCCCAGAGGGGGACCAGAGTAACCAGTTTAATTTGAGGCCCAGAATGCCACCAGAGGTCCCTGGTGAGAGTGAGGCCCAGGTGTGGAATAGAGTATCCAGGTCCCAATGATGCCTGTGTGAGGACCAGAGTCACTAGGGCCATGCAGGCCCAGATGGGGAACAGAATCACTAGGTCCTGGTGAGGCATAGAATAAGACCACAGTCACCAGTATCAGGTGGGCCCCTTGTGGGAACAAGAGCCACTCTATCCAGCTGAGTCCCAGGTCCATGTGAGGCCCACGTGAGGACCAGATTCATCAGGTAGAATTGAGGCATAGCTGGGGACAAGAGTCACCAGGTATGGGTGCGGCCTATGTGGGGCAAGATTCAGCAGTTCTGAGTTAGGTCAAAGTGGGGACGAGAGACACCAGGTCCAGGTGAGGCCAAACTGAGGACCAGAGTCACCAGATCCAGGTGAGGTCCAGGTAGGGACCAGAGTCACCAGATCCATGTGATGTCCAGGTGGGGACCAGTGTACCAGGACCAGGTGAAGCCCAGGTGGGGACCAGAGTCACTAGGTCCAGATGAGACCCAGGTGAGGACCAGAGTTCCCAGGTACACGTGAGGCCCCGGTGGTGATCAGAGGCAACAGGTCCATGTGATGCCGGCTTGGGGACTATGGTCAACAGGTCTACTTGAGGCCCAAGTGTGGAACACAGTAACCAGGTCCAGGTGAGTCCCAGGTGGTTACAAGAGTCACCACGTCTAGTTGAGGCCCAGGTGGGGACCAGGATCACCAGGTCCAGGGGAGGCCCTTGAAAGAACCAGAGTCAACAGTTCGAGTTCAGGCTCAGGTGGCATCCAGGGTGAGCAGGTCCAAGGCAGGCCAAAGTGGGGTTCACAGTCACTAGGGCACGGTGAGACCCAGAGGGGGACCAGAGTCACCTGGTCCAGGTGAGGTCCAGTTGTGGAACACAGTCACCGGGTCCCAATTTTGCGCAGTTGATGACCATGGTCAACAGGGCCAGGTGAGGCCCAGATGGGGACTGGAGTCCCCAAATCCAGGTGAAGCCCAGGTGGGGACCACAGTCACCAGATCCAGGGTAGTCTCAGGTGCAGACCAGAATCACCAGGTCCAGGTGAGTTGCCGGTGGCAACCACACTCACCAGGTCCCTGTGAGGCCCTGGTGGGGACCAGAGTGATGAGGTACTTGAGAAGCTATAAACACTGTATCCACCAGGTCCACATGATGTCCATGTGGAAACGAGAATCTCCAGTTACAGGAGAGGACCAGATGGGGATCCGACTCACCATGTCCAGGTGAGGCCCAGGTGTGAACCAGTGTCACCATGTCCAGGTGTGGCCCAGGTGAAGACCAGAGTTAATAGGTCCGGCTGGGTCACTGTTAGTGAACAGTGTAACCATATCCTGATGCTCCCCACGTGGGTACCACAGACACCATGTCCTGGTGAGGCCCAGTTGGGACCAGAGACATGAGGTCCAGGTGAGGTCCCGATGGGAACCACAGTCACCAGGTCAGGTGAGGCCATGCTTAGCATCAGAGTCACCAGTTACTGGTGAGGCCCAGGTGGAGCCAGAGTCACCTGGAACAGAATAGGCCAAAGTCAGACCAGAGATACCAGTATCAGGTCAGTCCCAGTGGGGAATAGAATAACCATGTCTCGATGATGCCCAGGTAGAACCAGAGTCACCAGTTCCAGATGAGGCCCAGGTGGGGAGCTAATCACTAGGTCCCGGTGAGGCCCAGTTGAGGACAAGGGTCACAAGGTCTAGTTGAGTCCTAGAGGGGTACCAGATTCACCTGGTCTAGGTGACATCCAGATGGGGAGCAGAGTCACCATGTCAAGGTGAGGCCCAGAGGGGATCCAGAGTCATCATGTCCAGGTGACGCTCAGGTGTGGAACAGAGACACCAGGTACCAATGATGCCTAGGTGAGGACCAGAGTCACCAGATCTGGGTGACGCGCAGATAGGATCAGAGTAACCAGTTCCAGGTGAGGCCAAGAAAGAGTCCACAGCAATGAGGTCCAGGTGGGGAACAAAGTCACCAGGACTCGGTGTGGCCCAGATGGGACCAGATTCACTGGTCCAGGTGATTCCCAAGTGGTGACCAGAGTTACCAGTTCCGGTGAGGACCAAGTAAGGACAAGATTCACCAGGTCCAAGTGAGGCCTACGTCGGGACCTGTGTCACCAGGTATCGGTGAGGCCCAGGTGGCAAACCCACTCACCAGGGCCAGGTGAGGCATACGTGCAGGCCATGCAGAAGAACCGTGTCCCGATGATGCCCAGGGAGGGTCCAGAGTTATCAGGTCTAGGTGAGTCCAACCTTCAGGCCATGCAGTGGAATCATGTCCCGATGTTGCCCAGGTAGTGACCAGAGTCACCAGGTCCAAATGAGGCCCAGATGGAGCATATTCACTAGGTCCAGGTGAGGCCCAGTTGAGGACCAGAGTCACCAGAACTTGTTGAGGCCTAGAGGGGTACCAGAATCACCTGGTCCAGGTGACATCCAAATGGGGACCAGAGGCACCAGGTCAGGGTGAGGCCCAGAGTGGTTCCAGAGTCATCATGTCCAGGTTAGGCTCAGGCGTGGAACAGAGTCACCAAGTACCAATGATGCCCAGGTGAGGACCAGAGTCACCAGGTATGGGTGACACGCAGATAGGATCAGAGTCACCAGTTCCAGGTGAGGCTAAGAAAGAGTCCACAGCAATCAGGTCCAGGTGGGGAACAAAGTCACCAGGACTGGGTGAGGCCCAGATGGGGACCAGATTCACCAGGTCCAGGTGAGTCCCAGGTGGTGACCAGAGTCCCCGGGTATGGGAGAGGACCAGGTAAGGACCAGATTCACCAGGTCCAAGAGGCCCAGGTGGGGACCTGAGTCACAAGGAATGGGTGAGGCCCATGTGGCAACCCCACTCAACAGGTCCAGGTGAGGCCAAGCTGCAGGCCAGATTCACCAGATCCAGGTGAGGCCCTAGTGGGGACCAGAGTCACCTGGTAAATGTGAGTCTACAAGAACACCACAGTCACCAGATCCAGGTTGGGTTCATGTGGGAACGAGAGTCACCAGGTCCAGGTGATTCCCAGGTGGTGACCAGAGTTACCAGTTCCAGGTGAGGACCAGGTAAGGACCAGATTCTCCAGATCCAAGTGATGCCCACGTGGGTGCATGGGTCACCAGGTACAGGGTAGTAATAGCTGGGGAGATAAGTCACCAGATCTGGGTGCGGCCTAGGTGGCTCAGGTGGAAACCCCAATCACCAGGTCCAGGTGAGGCCAACCCTTGGGCCATGCAGAGGAACCGTGTCCCGATGATGCCCATGTAGGGACCAGAGTTACCAGGTCCTGTTAAGTCCAACCTGTAGGACATGCAGTGTAACCATGTCCCGATGATGCCCAGGGAGGGACCAAAGTCACCAGGTCCAAATGAGGCCCAGATGGAGCACAATCACTAGGTCTCGTTGAGTCCCAGTTGAGGACCAGAGTCACCAGATCTGGTTGAGGCCCAGAGGGGTACCAGAATCACCTGGTACAGGTGACATCCAGATGGAGACCAGAGTCACCAGGTCAGGGTGAGGCCCAGAGAGGTTCCAGAGTCATCATGTACATGTGAGGCCGTCTTGGGGACCATGGTAAACAGGTCTACTGGAGGCCAAGGTGTGGAACACAGTAAGCAGGTCCAGGTGAGTCCCCGGTGGTGACAAGAGTCAACACGTCCAGGTGAGGCCGAGGTGGGGACCAGAATCAACAGTTACAGGAAAGGCCCTTGAAAGAACCTGATCAACAGTTCGAGGTCAGGCGCAGGTGGCAACCAGGGTCAGCAGGTCCTTGTCAGGTCAAAGTGGGGTTCACAGTCACTAGGACACGGTGAGACCCAGAGGGGGACCAGAGTCACCTGGTCAGGTGAGGTCCAGTTGTGGAACAAAGTCACCGGGTCCCAATTTACCCAGTTGAGGACCATGGTCAACAGGGCCAGGTGAGGCCCAGATGGGGACCGGAGTCCCGAAATCCAGGTGAAGCCCAGGTGGGGACCACAGTCACCAGATCCAGGGTAGTCTCAGGTGCAGACCAGAATCACCAGGTCCAGGTGAGGTGCAGGTGGCAACCACACTCACCAGGACCCGGTGAGTTCCTGGTGGGGACCAGAGTCACGAAGTACATGAGAAGCTAGAAATACTGCAGCCACCAGGTCCACATGATGTCCATGTGGGAACGAGAATCACCAGTTACAGGTAAGGACCAGGTGGGGATCCGACTCACCATGTCCAGGTGAGACCGAGGTGGGAACCAGTGTCACCTTGTCCAGATGTGGCCCAGGTGAAGACCAGAGTTAATAGGTCCGGCTGGGTCACTGTTAGTGAACAGTGTAACCATATGCTGATGCTACCCAAGGGGGTACCAGAGACACCAGGTCCAGGTGACGCCCAGGTGGGACCGGAGAAATGAGGTCCAGTTTAGTTCCCGATGGGAACCACAGTCACCAGGTCAGGTGAGGCCATGCTTAGGATCAGAGACACCAGTTACAGGTGAGGCCCATGTGGAGCCAGAGTCACCTGGTACAGAAGAGGCCAAAGTCAGGACCAGAGTTACTAGGATCAGGTCAGTCCCAGTGGGGAATAGAGTAACCATGTCCCGATGATGCCCAGGTAGAACCAGAGTCACCAGGTCCAGATGAGGCGCAGGTGGGGAGCATATTCACTAGGTCCCGGTGAGGCCCAGTTGAGGAACAGAGTCACCAGGTATAGTTGAGGCCTCGAGGAGTACCAGATTCACCTGGTGTAAGTGACATCCAGATGGGACCAGGGTCACCATATGAGGGTGAGGCCCAGAGTAGACCCAGAGTCATCATGTCCAGGTGAGGCTCAGGTGTGGAACAGAGTATCCAAGTCATTATGGTCCACAGGTGAGGACCAGAGTCACCAGATCTGGGTGAGGCCCAGTTAGGATCAGAGTCACCAGTTCCAGGTGAGGCCAAGAAGGAGTCCACAGCAATCAGATCCAGGTGGGGAACAAAGTAAGCAGGACTGGGTGAGGCCCAGATGGGGAACAGATTCACCAGGTCCAGGTGATTCCCAGGTTGTGACCAGAGTTACCAGTTCTGGGTGAGGACCAGGAAAGGACAAGATTCACCAGGTCCAAGTGAGGCCAACGTGGGGACCTATGTCACTATGCATGTGTGAGGCCCAGGGGGCAACCCCTCTCCCCAGGTCCAGGTGAGGCCAACCTACAGGCCATGCAGAGGAACCATGTCCCGATGATGCCCAGGTAGGGACTAGATTTACCAGGTCCAGGTGAGGCCAACCTGCAGGCCATGCAGTGGAACCATGTCCCGATGATGCCCAGGTAGGTACCAGAGTCACCAGGTCCAAATGAGGCCCAGATGGAGCATATTCAATAGGTCCAGGTGAGGCCCATTTGAGGACAAGAGTAACCAGATCTGGTTGAGGCCTAGAGGGGTACCAGTATCACCTGGTCCAGGTGACTTCGAGATGGGGACCAGAGTCTCCAGGTCAGAGTGAGTCCCAGAGAGGTTCCAGAGTCATCATGTGCAGGTGAGGCTCAGGTGTGGAACAGAGTAACCAGGTACCAATGATGCCTAGGTGAGGACCAGAGTCACCAGATCTGGGTGAGGCCCAGTTAGGATCAGAGTCACCAGTTCCAGGTGAGGCCAAGAAGGAGTCCACAGAAATCAGGTCCAGGTGGGGAACAAAGTCACCAGGACTGCGTGAGGCCCAGATGGGGACCAGATTCACTGGTCCAGGTGATTCCCAAGTGGTGACCATAGATACTAGTTCCGGTGAGGACGAGGTAAGGACAATATTCACCAGGTCCAAGTGAGGCGCACGTCGGGACCTGTGTCACCAGGTATGGGTGAGGCCCAGGTGGGAAACCCACTCACCAGGGCCAGGTGAGGCATACGTGCAGGCCATGCAGAAGAACCGTGTCCCGATGATGCCCAGGGAGGGTCCAGAGTTACCAGGTCTAGGTGAGTCCAACCTGCAGGCCATGCAGTGGAATCATGTCCCGATGTTGCCCAGGTAGTGACCAGAGTCACCAGGTCCAAATGAGGCCCAGATGGAGCATATTCACTAGGTCCAGGTGAGGCCCAGTTGAGGACCAGAGTCACCAGAACTTGTTGAGGCCTAGAGGGGTACCAGAATCACCTGGTCCAGGTGACATCCAGATGGGGATCAGAGTCACTAGGTCAGGGTGAGGCCCAGAGGGGATCCAGAGTCATCATGTCCAGGTGAGGTTCAGGTGTGGAACAGAGTCACCAGGTACCAATGATGCCCAGGTGAGGACCAGAGCCACCAGATCTGTGTGACACGCAGATAGGATCAGAGTCTCCAGTTCCAGGTGAGGACAAGAAAGAGTCCACAGCAATCAGGTCCAGGTGGGGAACAAAGTCACCAGGACTGGGTAAGGCCCAGACCGGACCAGATTCACCAGGTCCAGGTGAGGCCCAGGTGTTGACCAGAGTTCCCGGGTCTGGGAGAGGACCAGGTAAGGGCCAGATTCACCACGCCCAAGTGAAGCCCAAGGGGTGACTAGAGTCACCAGGTAAGGGTGAGGCCCAGAGGGGGAACCAGAGTAACCAGTTCATTTTGAGGCCCAGAATGGGAACAGAGGTCCCTGGTCAGATTGAGGCCCAGACGTGGAATAGAGTATCCAGGTCCAATGATGCCTGATTGAGGACCAGATTCACTAGGGCCATGCAGGCCCAAATGAGGAACAGAATCACTAGGTCCTGGTGAGGCATAGAATAAGACCACAGTCAACAGTATCAGGTTAGCCCCTTGTAGGAACCAGAGCCACTCTCTCCAGCTGAGTCCCAGGTCCATATGAGGCCCACGTGAAGACCAGATTAATCAGGTGGAATTGAGGCATAGCTGGGGACAAGAGTCACCAGGTCTGGGTGCGGGCTAGGTGGGGCAAGATTCAGCAGTTCTGAGTTAGGTCAAATTGGGGACGAGAGACACCAGGTCCCGGTGATGCCAAAATGAGGATCAGAGACACCAGATCCAGGTGAGGTCTATGTTGGAAAGAGAGTCACCAGATCCAGGAGAGGTCCAGGTGGGGACCAGAGTCACCATATCCAGGTGAAGTCCAGGTGCGGACCAGAGTCACCAGATCCAGGTGAAGCCCAGGTGGGGACCAGACTCAATAGGTCCAGATGAGGCTCAGGTGAGGACCAGATATACCAGGTACAGGTGAGGCCCCGGTGGGGATCAGAGGCAACAGGTCCATGTGAGGCCGGTTGGGGACCATGGTCAACAGTTCTACTTGAGGCCCAGGTGTGGAACACAGTAAGCAGGTCCAGGTGAGTCCCCGGTGGTGACAAGAGTCACCACGTCCAGGTGAGGCCCAGGTGGGGACCAGGATCACCAGGTACAGGGGAGGCCCTTGAAAGAACCAGAGTCAACAGTTTGAGGTCAGGCGCAGGTGGCAACCAGGGTGAGTAGGTCCAAGTCAGGCCAATGTGGGGTTCACAGTCACTAGGGCACAGTGTGACCCAGAGGGAGACAAAAGTCACCTGGTCCAGGTGAGGTCCAGTTGTGGAACACAGTCACCGGGTCCCAATTTTGCCCAGTTGAGGACCATGGTCAACATGGCCAGGTGAGGCCCAGAAGGGGACCGGAGTCCCCAAATCCAGGTGAAGCCCAGGTGGGGACCACAGTCACCAGATCCAGGGTAGTCTCAGGTGCAGACCAGAATCACCAGGTCCAGGTGAGGTGCAGCTGGCAACCACACTCACCAGGTCCCGGTGAGGCCCTGGTGGGGACCAGAGTCACGAGGTACATGAGAAGCTAGAAACACCGCAGCCACCAGGTCCACATGATGTCCATGTGGGAATGAGAATCACCAGTTACAAGTGAGGACCAGGTGGGGATCCGACTCACCATGTCCAGGTGAGACCCAGGTGGGTACAAGTGTCACTATGTCCAGGTGTTGCCCAGGTGAAGACCGGAGTTAATAGGTCCGGCTGGGTCACTGTTATTGAACAGTGTAACCATATACTGATGCTACCCAGGTGGGTACCAGAGACAACAGGTCCTGGTGAGGCCGAGGTGGGTCCAGAGGCATTGGGTCCAGGTGAGGTCCCAATGTGAACCACAGTCACCAGGTCAGGTGAGGCTATGCTTAGCATCAGAGTCACCAGTTACAGGTGAGGCCGAGGTGGAGCCAGAGTCACCTGGTACAGAAGAGGCCAAAGTCAGGACCAGAGTTACCAGGATCAGGACAGTCCCAGTGGAGAATAGAGTAACCATGTCTCGATGATGCCCAGGTAGAACCAGAGCCACAAGGTCCAGATGAGGCGCAGGTGGGGAGCATATTCACGAGGTCCCGGTGAGGGCCAGTTGAGGACCAGAGTCACCAGGTCTAGTTGAGGCCTAGAGGGGTACCAGATTCACCTGGTCTAGGTGACATCCAGATGGGGACCAGAGTCACCATGTCAGGCTGAGGCCCAGAGGGGATCCAGAGTCATCAGGTCCAGGTGAGGCTCAGGTGTGGAAG
This sequence comes from Canis lupus dingo, assembly GCF_003254725.2. Classification (NCBI taxonomy): domain Eukaryota; kingdom Metazoa; phylum Chordata; class Mammalia; order Carnivora; family Canidae; genus Canis; species Canis lupus. The sequence goes on along the minus strand of NW_026019497.1, from coordinate 76,589 downwards.
AGAGTATCCAGTTCATAATGGTCCACAGGTGAGGACCAGAGTCAGCAGATCTGGATGAGGCCCAGTTAGGTTCAGAGTCATCAGTTCCAATGCGTCCAAGAAGGAGTGCACAGCAATCAGGTCCAATTGGGGAACAAAGACACCAGGACTGGGTGAGGCCCTGATGGGGACCAGATTCCCCAGGTCCAGGTGATTCCCAGGTGGTGACCAGAGTTACCAGTTCCGGGTGAGCACCAGGTAAGGACCAGATTCACCAGGTCCAAGTGAGGCCCACGTGGGGACCTGTGTCACCAGGTATGTGTGAGGCCCAGGTGGCAACCCCACTCACCAGGTCCAGGTGAGGCCAACCTGCATGCCATGCAGAGGAACAGTGTCCAGATGATGCCCAGGTCGGGAACAGAGTTACCAGGTCCAGGTAAGGCCAACCTGCAGGCCATGCAGTGGAACCATGTCCCGATGATGCACAGGTAGGCACCAGAGTCACCAGGTCCAAATGAGGCCCAGATGGAGCATATTCACTAGGTCCAGCTGAGGTCCAGTTGAGGACCAGAGTCACCAGATCTGGTTGAGTCCTAGAGGGGTATCAGAATCACCTAGACCAGGTGACATCCAGATGGGGACCAGAGTCACCAGGTCAGGGTGAGGCCCAGAGAGGTGCCAGAGTCATCATGTCCAGGTGAGGCTCATGTGTGGAACAGTCACCAGGTACCAATGATGCCCAGGAGAGGACCAGAGTCACCAGGTATGGGTGACGCGCAGATAGGATCAGAGTCACCAGTTCCAGGTGGGGCCAAGAAAGAGTCCACAGCAATCAGGTCCAGGTGGGGAACAAAGTCAACAGGACTGCGTGAGGCCCAGATGGGACCAGATTCACCAGGTCCAGGTGAGGCCCAGGTGGTGACCAGAGTCCCCGGGTCTGGGAGAGGACCAGGTAAGGACCAGATTCACCAGGACAAAGAGGCCCACGTGGGGACCCGAGTCACCAGGTATGTGTGAGGCCCAGGTGGCAACTCCACTCACCAGGTCCCGGTGGGCCAACCTGCAGGCCAGAGTCACCAGATCCACGTTAGGCCCTAGTGGGGACCGGAGTCACCAGGTAAATGTGAGTCTACCAGAACAACACAGTCACCAGGTCCAGGTGTGGTTCATGTGGGAACGAGAGTCTCCAGGTCCAGGTGAGACCCAGGTGGGAACCACAGTCACCAGGTCTAGATTGAGGCCTAGTTGGGGGGACCAGAGTCATCACGACAAGTTGAGGCCAAAGTGTGGAGCAAAGTTATCATGTCCTGGTGAGGCCCAGGTGGGGATCAGAGTAAAAATGTCCCATTGATGCCAGGTGGGAAAAGAGTCACGAGGTCCAGACGAGGCCTAAGTGAGGAGTAGATTCACCAGGTCCTGTGGGGGCCAGTTGAGGACCAGTGTCTCCAGCTCCGGGTGAGTCCCAGAGGGTGACCAGAGTCACCCGTTCCTGGTGATATCCAGGTGGAGACCAGAGTCACCACGTTAGTGTGAGGCCCAGAGGGGGACGAGAATCACTAGGTCCAGGTGAGGCCCCTATGTGGAACTGAGAAACCAGGTCCCATGATGCACATATGAGGACCTGAGTCACCAGGTCCAGTTGAGGTCCCTGTGGGAACCAGTCACCTCATCCGGCTGAGGCCCAGTTGGGACCACAGTCACCAGGTCCAGGTGAGGCCCAGGTATATAAGAGAGTATCCAGTTCCCAATGATGCCCAGGTAAGGACCAGAGTCAACAGGTCCAGGAGAGGCCCAGATATGGATCAGAGTCATTGTGTTCCAGGTGAGGCCAGATGGAAACCACAGGGACCAGGTCCAGGAGAGCCCCATATGGGAACCAGAGACACCAGATCCAGGTAAGGTACAGATGGGACCCCAGTCACAAGGTCCAGGTGAGGCGCAGGTGGCAACAAGATTCACCAAGTCCACGTGAGGCCCAGCTGGAGACCTGATCCAGGTGGGGACCAGCTAAGGATCAGATTCACCAGGCCCAATGAAGCCCAAGGGGTGACCAGTGTCACCAGGTAAGGGTGAGGCCCAGAGGGGGAACCAGAGTAACCAGTTTAGCTTGAGGCCCAGAATGGGACCAGAGGTCCCTGGTCAAAGTGAGGCCCAGGTGTGGAATAGAGTATCCAGGTCCCAATGATGCCTGGGTGTGGACCATAGTCACTAGGGCCTTGCAGGCCCAGATGGGGCACAGAATCACTAGGTCCTGGTGAGGCATAGAATAAGACCACAGTCAGCAGTATCAGGTGAGCCCCTTGTGGGAACCAGAGCCACTCTATCCAGCTGAGTCCCAGGTCCATGTGAGGCTTACGTGAGGATCAGATTCATCAGGTCTAATTGAGGCATAGCTGGGCACAAGAGTCACCAGGTCTGGTTGCGGCATAGGTGGGGTAAGATTCAGCAGTTCTGAGTTAGGTCAAAGTGGGGACGAGAGACACCAGGACTAGATGAGGCGAAACCGAGGACCAGAGTCACCAGATCCAGGTGACGTCCATTTAGGAAAGAGAGTCACCAGGTCCAGGAATGGTCCAGGTGGGGACCAGAGTCACCAGATCCAGGTGAGGCCCTAGGGGGACCGGAGTCACCAGGTAAATATGAGTCTACAAGAACACGACAGTCACCAGGTCCAGGAGTGGTTCATGTGGGAACGAGAGTCACCAGTCCAGGAGAGGACCAGGTGGGGACCAGAGTCACCAGACCCAGGTGAAGTCCAGGTGGGGACCAGAGTCACCAGATCCAGGTGAAGCCCAGGTGGGGACCCGAGTCACTAGGTCCAGATGAGGCCCAGGTGAGGACCAGAGTTACCAGGTACACGTGAGGCCCCGGTGGGGTTCAGAGGCTACAGGTCCATGTGAGCCCGGCTTGGGGACCATGGTCAACAAGTCTACTTGAGGCCCAGGTGTGGAACACAGTAAGCAGATCCAGGTGATTCCCCGGTGGTGACAAGAGTTACCACGTCCAGGTGAGGCCGTGATGGGGACCAGATTCACCAGGTCCAGGTGATTCCCAGGTGGTGACCTGAGTTACCAGTTCCGGGGGAGGACCAGGTAAGGACCAGATTCACCAGGTCAAGAGAAGCCCACGTGGGGACCTGTGTCACCAGGTATGGTTGAGGCCCTGTTAGCAACCCCACTCACCAAGTCTAGGTCAGGCCAGTATTCGGCCCTTGCAGAGGAACCGTGTCCCGATGATGCCCAGGTAGGGACCAGAGTTACCAGGTCCACGTGAGGCCAACCTGCAGGCCATGCAGTGGAACCATGTCCCGATGATGCCCAGGGAGGGACCAGAGTCACCAGGTCCAAATGAGGCCCAGATGGAGCATATTAGCAAGGTACAGGTGAGGCCCAGTTGAGGACCAGAGTCACCAGATCTTGTTGTGGCCTAGAGGGATACAAGAATCACCTGGTCCAGGTGACATCCAGATGGGGACCAGAGACACCAGGTCAGGGTGAAGCCCAGAGAGGTTCCAGAGTCATCATGTCCAGGTGAGGTTCCGGTTTGGAACAGAGTCACCAGGTACCAATGATGCCCAGGTGAGGACCAGAGTCACCAGATCTGGGTGACGCGCAGATAGGATCAGAGTCAATAGTTCCAGGTGAGGCCTAGATAGAGTCCACAGCAATCAGGTACAGGTGGGGAACAAAGTCACCAGGACTCGGTGAGGCCCAGATGGGGACCAGATTCACCAGGTCCAGGTAAGGCCCAGGTGGTGACCAGAGTCCCTGGGTCTGGGAGAGGACAAGGTAAGGACCAGATTCACCAGGTCCAAGTGAGGCCCACGTGGGGACCTGAGTCACCAGGTAAGGGTTAGGCCCAGGTGGCTACCCCACTCACCAGGTCCAGGTGAGGCCAACCTGCATGCCAGAGTCACCAGATCCAGGTGAGGCCCTAGTCGGGACCGGAGTCACCAGGTAAATGTGAGTCTACAAGAACACCACATCCACCAGGTCCAGGTGTGGTTCATGTGGGAACGAGTGTCACCAGGTCCAGGTGAGACCCAGGTGAGAACCACAGTCATCAGGTCCAGATTGAGGGCGAGTTGGGTAGACCAGAATCATCAGGACCAGTTGAGGCCAAAGTGTGGAGCAAAGTTATCATGTCCAGGTGTGGCCCAGGTGGGGAACAGAGTAACCATGTCCCATTGATGCCAGGTGGGAAAAGAGTCTCAAGGTCCAGACGAGGCCGAAGTCAGGAGTAGATTCACCAGGTCCTGTGGAGGCCCAGTTGAGGACCAGTGTCCCCAGCTCCGGGTGAGTCCCAGAGGGGGACCAGAGTCACCCGGTTCTGGTGATATCCAGGTGGGGTTCAGAGTCACCACGTCAGGGTGAGGCCCAGAGCGGGACGAGAATCACTAGGTCAAGGTGCGGCCCCAATGTGGAACTGAGAAACCAGGTCCCATGATGCCCATATGAGGACCTGAGTCACCAGGTGAGGTCCCTGTGGGAACGAGTCACCTCGTCCAGGTGAGGCTCAGGTGGGACCACAGTCACCAGGTCCAGGTGAGGCCCAGGTATATGAGAGTATCCAGGTCCCAATGATGCCCAGGTAAGGACCAGAGTCAACAGGTCCAGGAGAGGCCCAAATATGGATCAGAGTCATTGTGTTCCATGTGAGGCCTGATGGAGATCATAGGAACCAGGTCTAGGAGAGCCCCATATGTGAAGCAGAGCCACCAGATCCTGGTGAAGTCCAGGTGGGACAACAGTCAGAAGATCCAGGAGAGGCGCAGGTGGCAACAGGATTCACCAAGTCCACGTGAGGCCCTGGTGGCAACCAGTCACCAGATCCAGGTGCGGACCAGCTAAGGACCAGATTCACCAGGCCCAAGTGAAGCCCAAGGGGTGACCAGAGTCACCAGGTAAGGGTGAGGCCCAGAGGGGGAACCAGAGTAAAAAGTTTAGTTTGAGGCTGAGAATGGGACCAGAGGTCCCTGGTCAAAGTGAGGCCCAGGTGTGGAATCGAGTATCCAGGTCCCAATGATGCCTGGGTGAGGACCAGAGTCACTAGGGCCATGCAGGCCCAGATGGGGAACAGAATCAATAGGTCCTGGCGAGGCATAGAATAAGACCAGAGTCACCAGTTACAGGTGAACCTTTGTGGGAACCAGAGCCACTCTATCCAGCTGAGTCCCAAGTCCATGTGAGGTCCACGTGAGGACCAGATTCATCAGGTCGAATTGAGGCATAGCTGGGGACAAGAGTCACCAGGTCTGGATGCGGTCTGGGTGGGGCAAGATTCAGCAGTTCTGAGTTAGGTCAAAGTGGGGACGAGAGAGGCCAGGTCCAAGTGAGGCCAAACTGAAGACCAGAATCACCAGTTCCAGGTGAGGTCCATTTTGGAAAGAGAGTCACCAGGTCCAGGAGAGGTCCAGGTGGGGACCAGAGTCACCAGATCCAAGTGAAGTCCAGGTGGGGACCAGAGTCACCAGATCCAGGTGAAGCCCAGGTGGGGACCAGAGTCACTAGGTCCAGATGAGGCCCAGGTGAGGACCAGAGATACCAGGTACACGTGAGGCCCCGGTGGGGTTCAGAGGCAACAGGTCCATGTGAGGCCGGCATGGGGACCATGGTCAACAGATCTACTTGAGGCCCAGGTGTGGAACACAGTAAGCAGGTCCAGGTGAGTCCCCGGTGGTGACAAGAGTCACCACGTCAAAGTGAGGCCCAGGTGGGGACCAGGATCACCAGGTCCAGAGGAGTCCCTTGAAAGAACCAGAGTCAACAGTTCAAGGTCAGGCGCAGGTGGCAACCAGGGTCAGCAGGTCCAAGTCAGCCCAAAGTGGGGTTCACAGTCACTAGGGCACAGTGAGACCCAAAGTTGGACCAGAGTCACCTAGTCCAGGTGAGGTCCAGTTGTGGAACACAGTCACCTGGTCCCAATTTTGAGTAACCATGTCCAGATGATGTCCAGGTAGAACCAGAGTCACCAGGTCCAGATGAGGTGCAGGTCGGGAGCATATTCACTAGGTCCCGGTGACGCCCACTTGAGGACCAGAGTCACCAGGTCTAGTTGAGGGTTAGAGGGGTTCCAGATTCACCTGGTCTAGGTGACATCCAGATGGGGACCAGAGTCACCATGTCAGAGTGACGCCCAGAAGGGTTCCAGAGTCATCATGTCCAGGTAAGGCTCAGGTGTCGACCAGAGTATCCAGGTCATAATGGTCCACAGGTGAGAACCAGAGTCACCAGATCGGGTGAGGCCCAGTGAGGATCAGAGTCACCAGTTCCAGGTGAGGCCAAGAAGGAGTCCACAGCAATCATGTCCCGGTGGGGAAATATGGAATTCGATTCTTTTCGATTTGATTCTTTATGATTTTTTTCAACTCGATACAATTCGATTCTTTTTTTATGATAGTCACAAAGAGAGAGAGAGAGAGGCAGAGACACAGGCAGAGGGAGAAGCAGGCTCCATGCACCAGGAGCCCGATGTGAGATTCGATCCCGGGTCTCCAGGATCGCGCCCTGGGCCAAAGGCAGGCGCTAAACCGCTGCGCCAACCAGGGATCCCTCAATTCGATTCTTTTTTATTCGAATCTATCCGATTCTTTTTGATTCGATTTGATTCTATTCGAGTTTTTTCGATTTGATTCGATTAGTTCCTTTTTGATTCAATTCAATTCGATTCTTTTGGATTCGATTCGATTCTCTTGGATTCGATTCTTTTGGATTCGAATCGAGTAGATTCTTTTCATTTCGATCGGATTCATTTCAATTCGATTCTTTTCGATTCGAATGTTTTCGAATCAATTCGATACTTTTTGATTCGATTCGATTCTTTTCGTGTCGATTTGATTCTTTTCGATTCGATTCTTTTCTATTTGAATCGATTCGATTCTTTTCATTTCGATTCGATTTGATTCAATTCGATTCTTTTCGATCAATTCAATTTTCGATTTGATTCGATTCGATTTTTTTCTATTCTATTCAATTCGATCATTATCCATTCGATGATGCAATTGGATTCTTTTCAATTCGATTCGATACGCTTCGATTCTTTTTGATTAGATACAATTCGATTCTTTTCGATTCGATTCGATTCTTTTCGATTCGATTCGACTCGATTTCATTCTTTTTGATTCGATTCGACTAGAATTTAATCGACTGATTCAATTTGATTCTTTTCTTTTCGGTTCGATTCTTTCTATTCGATTTTTTTCTATTCAATTCGATTCTTTCAATTCGATTCGATTCGATTCGATTCTTTTCGTTTCAAATCGATTCGTTTCAATTCGAGTCTTTTCAATTCGATTCTTTGCGATTCGATTTGATATTTTTAATTCGATTCGAGTCTTTTCGATTCGATTCGATTCTTTTCAATTCGATTCTTTTCGATTCGAGTCTTTTTGATTCGATTCATTTCGATTCGATTCGATTCTTTTCAATTCGATTTGATGCTTTTCCATTTGATCTGATTTGTTTCATTTCGATTCTTTTCGATTCAATTCGATTCTTTTCGATTCCATTAAATTTGATTCGATTCTTTTTGATTCGATTAGATTCTTTTCGATTTGATTCCATTCAGTTCGATTCTTTTCGATTCGATTGGATTCTTTTCGATTTGATTCAATTCTTTCGATTCCATTTGAATTGATTCTTTTCGATTCGATTCAATACGATTCTTTTCATTTCGATTCTAATCGATTCTCTTCGATTCAATTCGTTTCGATTCGTTTCGATTCTATTCGATTTTTTTCGATTCTATTCTATTCGATTCATTTTGAATCATTTCGATTTGATTCTGTTCGAGTGGTTTCTATTAGATTCTTTTCGATTTGATTCAATTCGATTCGAGTCTTTTTGATTCGAGTCTTTTCGACTCGATGCAATTCAATACGATTCTTTTAGATTCGATTCGATTCGATTGTTTTCGTTTCGATTCGACTTTGTTTGATTCGATTCTTTTCGATTCGATTGTTTTCAATTCGATTGATTCGATTCTTTTCAATTCTATGCTATTCAAAGCGATTCTTTTGTATTTGATTCGATTCGATTGTTTTCTTTTTGATTCGGTTCGATTCGTTTCTTTTCGATTCGATTCAATTCTTTTCGATTCGATTCTTTTCGATTCGATTTGATTCTTTTCGACTCGATTCTATTCTATTCTTTTCTATTCCATTCGAATCGATTCGTTTTGATTGAATTCGATTCTTTTCGATTCGATTCAATTAGATTCTTTTCGATTGGATTCAATTTGTTTCGATTCGAATCAATTTGATTCTTTTCGATTGGATTCCATTCGATTCTTTTCGATTTGATTCAATTCTATTCTTTTCGATTCTATTCATTTCGATGATTTTCGTTGAGATTAGATTCTTTTCGATTTGATTTTTTTCGGTTCGAGTCGATTCATTTCGCTTATTTTGGTTACGATCAATTCAATTCGATTCTTTTTGATTTGATTTGATTCTATTCGATTTCTTTCGATTCTATTCTATTGTATTCTTTTCGATTCCATTCCGTTCAATTCGATTCTTTTCGATTCGATTCGATTGTTTTAGATTTGATTCATTCTTTCGATTCTATTTGATATGATTCTTTTCGATTCGATTTGATACGATACTTTTTATTTTGATTCGAATCGATTCTCTTCGGTTCGATTCGTTTTGATTCTTTTCGATTCAATTCTATTCGAATTTTTTCGATTTGATTCGATTCGATTCTTTTAGATTCTACTTGATATGTTTCTTTTCGATTCGTTTTGATTCGATTCTTTTTGATTCATGTCGATTCGATTCGATTCTTTTGTTTCGATTCGATTCTTTTCAATTCGAATCTTTTCGTTACATGGAATTCGATTCTTTTCGATTTGATTCTTTATGATTTTTTTCAACGCGATTCAATTCGATTCTTTTATTTATGATAGTCACAGAGAGAGACAGAGAGGCAGAGACACAGGCAGAGGGAGAAGCAGGTTCCATGCACCAGGAGCCCGATGTTGGATTCGATCCCGGGTCTCCAGGATCGCGCCCTGGGCCAAAGGCAGGCGCTAAACCGCTGCGCCAACCAGGGATCCCTCAATTCGATTCTTTTTTATTCGAATCTATTCGATTCTTTTTGATTCGATTTGATTCTATTCGAGTTTTTTCGATTTGATTCGATTAGTTCCTTTTTGATTCAATTCAATTCATTTCTTTTGATTCAATTCAATTCGATTCTTTTGGATTCGATTCGATTCTTTTGGATTCGATTCTTTTGGATTCGAATCGAGTAGATTCTTTTCATTTCGATCGGATTCATTTCAATTCGATTCTTTTCGATTCGAATGTTTTCGAATCAATTCGATACTTTTTGATTCGATTCGATTCTTTTCGTGTCGATTTGATTCTTTCCATTCGATTATTTTCTATTTGAATCGATTCGATTCTTTTCATTTCGATTCGATATGATTCAATTCGATTCTTTTCGATCAATTCAATTTGATTGTTTTCGATATGATTCGATTCGATTCTTTTCGATTCTATTCAATTCGATTAGTTTCCATTCGATGATGCAATTGGATTCTTTTCGATTCGAGTCGATACGATTCGATTCTTTTTGATTAGATACAATTCGTTTCTTTTCGATTCGACTCGATTTCATTTTTTGATTCGATTCGACTAGAATTTAATCGACTGATTCAATTTGATTCTTTTCTTTTCGGTTCGATTCTTTTCTATTCGATTTTTTTCTATTCAATTCGATTCTTTCAATTCAATTCGATTCGATTCGATTCGATTCTTTTCGTTTCAAATCGATTCGTTTCAATTCGAGTCTTTTCAATTCGATTCTTTTCGATTCGATTCAATTCTTTTCGATTCGATTCGACTCGATTTCATTCTTTTATATTCTATTCGACTAGAATTTAATCGACTGTATTCCATTTGATTCTTTTCTTTTCAGTTCGATTCTTTTCTATTCGATTTTTTTCTATTCAATTCGATTCTTTCAATTTGATTCGATTCGATTCGATTCTTTTCGTTTCAAATCGATTCGTTTCAATTCGAGTCTTTTCAATTCGATTCTTTGCGATTCGATTCGATTTGATATTTTTAAATTGATTCGAGTCTTTTCGATTCGATTCAATTCTTTTCAATTCGATTCTTTTGTTTCGATTCTTTTTGATTCGATTCATTTCGATTCGATTCGATTCTTTTCAATTCGATTTGATTCTTTTCCATTTGATCTGATTTGTTTCATTTCGATTCTTTTCGAATCAATTCGATTATTTTCGATTTCATTAAATTTGATTCGATTCTTTTCGATTCGATTAGATTCTTTTCGATTTGATTCCATTCAGTTCTATTCTTTTCGATTCATCAGGATCAGTTGAGTCATCAGTTGAGTCATCAAGACCAGTTGAGTCATCAGGACCAGTTGAGGGCAAAGTGTGGAGCAAAATTATAATGTCTTGGTGAAGCCCAGGTGGGGAACAGAGTAACCATGTCCCATTGATGCCAGGTAGGAAAAGAGTCACAAGGTCCAGACGAGTCCTAAGTGAGGAGTAGAATCACAGGGTCCTGTTGAGGCCCAGTTGAGGGCCAGTGTCCCCAGCTGCGGGTGAGTCCCAGAGGGTAACCAGAGTCAACCAGTTCTGGCGATATCCAGGTGGGGACCAGAGTCACCATGTCACGGTGAGGCCCAGAGGGGGACGAGAATCAGTAGGTCCAGGTGAGGCCCCGATGTGGAACTGAGAAACCAGGTCCCATGATGCCCATATGAGGACCTGAGTCACCAGGTCCAGGTGAGGTCCCTGTGGGAACCAGTCACCTCGTCCAGGTGAGGCACAGGTGGCACCACAGTCACCAAGTCCAGGTGAGGCCCAGGTATATAAGAGAGTATCCAGGTCTCAATGATGCCCTGGTAAGAACCAGAGTCAACAGGTCCTGGAGAGGCCCAAATATGGATCAGAGTCATTGTGTTCCAGGTGAGGCCAGATGGAGACCACAGGAACCAGGTCCAGGAGAGCCCCATATGGGAACCAGAGCCACCAGATCCAGGTGAAGTCCAGGTGGGACCACAGTCACAATGTCCAGGTGAGGCGCAAGTGGCAACAGGATTCACCAAGTCCAGGTAAAGCCCAGGTGGCGACCAGTCACCAGATCCAGGTGCGAGCCACCTAAAGACCAGATTCACCAGGCCCAAGAGAACCCCTGGGGGTGACCAGAGTCACCAGGTAAGGCTGAGGCCCAGAGGGGGAACCAGAGTAACCAGTTTATCTTGAGGCCCAGAATGGGACCAGAGGTCCCTGGTCAAAGTGAGGCATAGGTGTGGAATAGAGTATCCAGGTCCCAATGATGCCAGGGTGTGGACTAGAGTCCCTAGGGCCTTGCAGGCCCAGATGGGGCACAGAATCACTAGGTCCTGGTGAGGCATAGAATAAGACCACAGTCAGCAGTATCAGGTGAGCCCCTTGTGGGAACCAGAGCCACTCTATCCAGCTGAGTCCCAGGTCCATGAGAGGCCCACGTGAGGACCAGATTCATCAGGTCGAATTGAGGCATAGCTGGGCACAAGAGTCACCAGGTCTGGGTGCGGCTTAGGAGGGGCAAGATTCAGCAGTTCTGAGTTAGGTCAAAGTGGGGACGAGAGACACCAGGTCCAGATGAGGCCAAACTGAGGACCAGAGTCACCAGATCCAGGTGAGGTCCATGTTGGAAAGAGAGTCACCAGGTTCAGGAGAGGTCTAGGTGGGGACCAGAGTCACCAGATCCAGGTGACGTCCAGGTAGGGACCAGAGTCACCAGATCCAGGTGAAGCCCAGGTGGGGACCAGGGCCACTAGGTCCAGATGAGGCACAGGTGAGGACCAGAGTTACCAGGTAAAGTTGCGGCCCCGGTGGAGATCAGAGGCAACAGGTCCATGTGACTCTAGCTTGGGGACCATGTGCAACAGGTCTACTTGATGCCCAGGTGTGGAACACAGTAAGCAGCTCCAGGTGAGTTCCCGGTGGTGACATGAGTCACCATGTCGAGGTGAGGCTGAGGTGGGTACCAGGATCACCAGGTTGAGGGGAGGCCCTTGAAAGTTCCGGAGTCAACAGTTCGAGGTCAGGCGCAGGTGGCATCCAGGATCAGCAGGTACAAGTCAGGGCAAAGTGGGGTTCACAGTCACTAGGGCATGGTGAGACCCAGAGGGGGACCAGAGTCACTTGGTCCAGGTGAGGTCCAGTTTTGGAACACAGTCACCGGGTCCCAATTTTGCCCAGTTGAGGACCATGGTCAACAGGGCCAGGTGAGGCCCAGATGGGGACCGGAGTCCCCAAATCCAGGTGAAGCCGAGGTGGGGACCACAGTCACCAGATTCAGGATAGTCTCATGTGCAGACGAGATTCACCAGGTCCAGGTGAGTTGCAGGTGGCAACCACACTCACCAGATCCCGGTGAGGCCCTGGTGGGGACCAGAGTCACGAGGTACATGAGAAGCTAGAAACAATGCAGCCAGAGATCCACTTGATGTCCACGTGGGAATGAGAATCACCAGTTACACGAGAGGACCTCGTGGGGATCCGACTCACCATGTCCAGGTGAGACCAGGTGGGAACCAGTGTCACCATGTGCACGTGTGGCCCAGGTGAAGACCAGACTTAATAGGTCCAGCTGGGTCACTGTTAGTGAACAGTGTAACCATATCCTGATGCTACCCTGGTGGGTACCAGAGACACCAGGTCCTGGTGAGGGTCAGGAGGGACCAGAGACATGAGGTCCAGGTGAGGTTCCATTGGGAACCACAGTCACCAGGTCTGGTGAGGCCATGCTTAAGATCAGAGTCACCAGTTAGAGGTGAGGCCCAAGTGGAGCCAGAGTCACCTGGGACAGAAGAGGCCAAAGTCAGGACGAGAGTTACAAGGATCAGGTCATTCCCAGTGGGGAATAGAGTAACCATGTTCCGATGATGCCCAGGTAGAACCAGAGTCACTAGGTCCAGATGAGGAGCAGGTGGGAGCATATTCACGAGGTCCCGGTGAGGCCCAGTTGAGGACCAGAGTCACCAGGTCTAGTTGAGGCCTAGAGGGGTACCAGATTCACCTGGTCTAGGTGACATCCAGATGGGGACCAGAGTCACCATCTCAGGGTGAGGCCCAGAGGGGATCCAGAGTCATCATGTCCAGGTGAGGCTCAGGTGTGGAACAGAGTATCCAGGTCATAATGGTCCACAGGTGAGGACCAGAGTCACCAGATCTGGGTGAGGCCCAGTTAGGATCAGAGTCACCAGTTCTAGGTATGCCAAGAAGGAGTCCACAGCAATCAGGTCCAGGTGGGGAACAAAGTCACCAGGACTGGGTGAGGCCCAGATGGGGACCAGATTCACCAAGTCCAGGTGATTCCCAGGTGGTGACCAGAGTTACCAGTTCCGGGTGAGCACCAGGTAAGGACCAGATTCACAAGGTCCAAGTGAGGCCCACGTGGGAACCTGAGTCACCAGGTATGGGTGAGGCCCAGATGGCAACCCCACTCAACAGGTCCAGGTGAGGCCACCTGCAGGCCATGCAGAGGAACCATGTCCCGATGATGCCCAGGTAAGGACAGGCCTTACCATGTCCAGGTGAGGCCAACCTGCAGGCCATGCTGTGGAACCATGTCCCGATGATGCCCAGGTAGGGACTAGAGACACCAGGTGTAAATGAGGCCCAGATGGAGCATATTCACTAGGTCCAGGTGAGGCCCAGTTGAAGACCAGAGTCACCAGATCTGGTTGAGGCCTATCGGGGTACAGAATCACATGGTCCAGGTGACATCCAGATGGGGACCAGCCTCACCAGGTCAGGCTGAGGCCCAGAGAGGTTCCAGAGTCATCATGTCCAGGTGAGGCTCAGGTGTGGAACAGAGTCACCAGGTACCAATGATGCCCAGGTTGGAGTCAGAGTCACCAGGTCTGGGTGACGCGCAGATAGGATCAGAGTCACCTGTTCCAGGTGAGGCCAAGAAAGAGTTCACAGTAATCAGGTCCACGTGTGGAAAGTAGTCAGCAGGACTGGGTGAGGCCCAGATGGGGACCAGATTCACCAGGTCCAGGTGAGGCCCAGGTGGTGACCAGAGTCCCTGGGTCTGGGAGAGGACCAGGTAAGGACCAAATTCACCAGGTCTAAGATACCCACGTGGGGACCTGAGTCACCAGGTATGGGTTAGGCCCAGGTAGCAACCGCACTCACCAGGTCCAGGTGAGGCCAACCTGCAGGCCAGAGTCACCAGATCCAGGTGAGGCCTTAGTGGGGACCGGAGTCACCAGGTAAATGTGAGTCTACAAGAACACCACAGTCACCAGGTCCAGGTGTGGTTCATGTGGGAACGAGAGTCACCATGTCCAGGTGAGACCCAGGTGGGTACCACAGTCAACAGGTCCAGATTGAGGCCTAGGTGGCGGGACCAGAGTCATGAGGACCAGTTGAGGCCAAAGAGTGGAGCAAAGTTATCATGTCCAGGTGAGGCCCAGGTTGGGAACAGTGTAACCATGCCCCATTGATGTCAGGTGGGAAAAGAGTCACAGGTCCAGACGAGGCCTGAGTGAGGAGTAGATTCACCAGGTCTTGTTGAGGCCCAGTTGAGGACCAGAGTCCCCAGCTCCAGGTGAGTCCCAGAGGGGGACCAGAGTCACGCGGTTTTGGTGATATCCAGGTGGGGACCAGGGTCACCACGTCAGGGTGAGGCCCAGAGCGGGACGAGAATCACTAGGTCCAGGTGAGGCCCCGATGTGGAACTGAGAAACCAGGTCCCATGATGCCCATATGACGACCTGAGTCACCAGGTCCAGGTGAGGTCCCTGTGGGAACCAGTCACCTTCTCCAGGTGAGGCCCAGGTGGGACCACAGTCCCCGGTCCAGGTGAGGCCCAGTTATATAACAGCGTATCCAGCTCCCAATGATGCCCAAGTAAGGACCGGGTCAACAGGTACAGGAGAGGCCCAAATATTGTTCAGAGTCATTGTGTTCCAGGTGAGGCCAGTTGGAGCCCACAGGAACCAGGTCCAGGAGAACCCCATATGGGAACCAGAGCAACCAGATCCAGGTGAGGTCCTGGTGGGACCACAATCACAAGGTCCAGGTGAGTCGCAGGTGGCAACAGGATTCACCAAGTCCAGGTGAGGCCCAGGTGGCGACCGGTCACCAGATCCAGGTGCGGACCAGCTAAGGACCAGATTCACCAGGCCCAAGTGAAGCCCAAGGGGTGACAAGAGTCACCAGGTAAAAGTGAGGCCCAGAGGGGAACCAGAGTAACCAGTTTAGTTTGAGGCCCAGAATTGGACCAGGAGTCCCTTTTCAAAGTGAGGCACAGGTGTGGAATAGAGTATCCAGGTCCCAATGATGCCTGGGTGAGGACCAGAGTCACTAGGGCCATGCAGGCCCAGATCAGGAACAGAATCTCTAGGTCCTGGTGAGGTATAGAATAAGACCACAGTCACCAGTATCAGGCGAGTCCCTTGTGGGAACCAGAGCCAGTCTATCCAGATGAGTCCAAGGTGATGTGAGGCCCACATGAGGACCAGATTCATCAGGTCGAATTGAGGCATAGCTGTGGACAAGAGTCACCTGGTCTGGGTGCGGCCTAGGTGGGGGAAGATTCAGCAGTTCTGAGTTAGGTCAAAGTGGGGAAGAGAGACACCAGGAACAGGTGAGGCCAAACTGAGGACCAGAATCACCAGATCCAGGTGAGGTCCATGTTGGAAAGAGAGTCACCAGGTCCAGGAGAGGTCCAGGTGGGGACCAGTCACCAGATCCAGGTGAAGTCTAGGTGGGGACCAGAGTCACCAGATCCAGGTGAAGCCCAGGTGGGGACCAGAGTCACTAGGTCCAGATGAGGTCAAGGTGGGGACCAGAGATACCAGGTTCAAGTGAGGACCCGGTGGGGAGCAGTGGCAACATGTCCATGTGAGGCCGGCCTGGGGACCATGGTCAACAGGTCTACTTGAGGCCCAGGTGTGGAACACAGTAAGCAGGTCCAGGAGAGTCCCCTGTGGTGATAAGTGTCACCACGTCAAGTGAGACCCAGGTGGGGACAAGGATCACCAGGTCGAGGGGAGGCCTTTGAAAAACAAGAGTCTACACTTTGAGGTCAGGCGCAGGTGGCAACCAGTATCAGCAGGTCCAAGTCACGGCAAAGTGGGGTTCACAGTCACTAGGGCACGGTGAGACCCAGAGGGGGACCAGAATCACCTGGTCCAGGTGAGGTCCAGTTGTGGAACACAGTCACCGGGTCCCAATTTGCCCAGTTGAGGACCATGGTCAACAGGGCCAGGTGAAGCCCAGATGGAGACCGGAGTCCCCAAATCCAGGTGAAGCCGAGGTGGGGACCACAGTCACCAGATCCAGGATAGTCTCATGTGCAGACCAGATTCACCAGGTCCAGGTGAGTTGCAGGTGGCAACCACACTCACATGATCCCAGTGAGGCCCTGGTGGGGACCAGAGTCACGAGGTACATGAGAAGCTAGAAACAATGCAGCCACCAGTTCCACATTATGTCCACGTGGGAACGAGAATCACCAGTTACACGTGAGGACCTGGTGGGGATCCGACTCACCATGTCCAGGTGAGACCCAAGTGGGAACCAGTGTCACCATGTCCAGGTGTGGCCCAGGTGAAGAACAGAGTTAATAGTTCCTGCTTGGTCACTGTTAGTGAACAGTGTAACCATATCCTGATGCTATTCCGGTGGGTACCAGATACACCAGGTCCTGGTGAGGCCCAGGTGGGACCAGAGACATGAGGTCCAGGTGAGGTCCCATGGGAACCACAGTCACCAGGTCAGGTGAGGCCATGCTTAGGATCAGAGTCACCAGTTACAGGTGAGGCCCAGGAGGAGCCAGAGTCACCTGGTACAGAAGAGGCCAAAGTCAGTACATCAGTTACCAGGATCAGTTCAGTCCCAGTGGTGAATAGAGTAACCATTTCCTGATGATGCCTGGTAAAACCAGAGTCACCAGGTCCAGATGAGGCGCAGGTGGGGAGTATGTTCACTATGTCCCAGTGCGGCCCAGATGATGTCTAGAGTCACCAGGTCAAGTTGAGGCCTAGAAGGGTACCAGATTCACCTGGTCTAGGTGACATCCAGATGAGGACCAGAGTCACCATGTCAGGGTGAGGCCCAGAGGGGTTCCAGAGTCATCAAATCCAGGTGAGGCTCAGGTGTGGAACAGAGTATCCAGGTCATAAAGGTCCACAGGTGAGGACCAGAGTCAGCAGATCTGGGTGAGGTCCAGTTAGGGTCAGAGTCACCAGTTCCAGGTGAGGCCAAGAAGGAGTCCACAGCAATCAGGTCCAGGTTGGGAACAAAGTCACCAAGACTGGGTGAGGCCCAGATGGGGACCAGATTCACCAGGTCCAGGTTATTCCCAGGAGGTGACCAGAGTTACCAGTTCCAGGTGGGGACCAAGTAAGGACCAGATTCACCAGGTCCAAGTGAGGCCCACGTGGGGACTTGTGTCTCCAGGTAGGGTGAGGCCCAGGTGGAAATCCCACTCACCAGGTCCAGGTGAGGCCAACGAGCAGGCCATGCAGAGGAACCATGTCCCAATTATCCCCACGTAGGGACCAGACTTACCAGGTCCAGGTGAGGCCAACCTTTGGGACCTACTAAGGAACCGTGTCCCGATGATGCCCATGTAGGGACCAGAGTTACCATGTCTAGGTGAGGCCCCGATATGGAACTGAGAAACCAGGTCCCATGATGCCCATATGAGGACCTGAGTCACGAGGTCCAGTTGAGGTCCCTGTGGGAACCAGTCACCTCATCCAGGTGAGGCCCAGGTGGGAACACAGTCACCAGGTCCACGTGAGGCCCAGGTACATAAGAGAATATCCAGGTCGCAATGATGCCCAGGTATGGACCAGAGTCAACAGGTCCAGGAGAGGCCCAAATATGGATCAGAGTCATCTTGTTCCAGGTGAGGCCAGATGGACACCACAGCAACCAGGTCCAGGAGAGCCCCATATGGGAACCAGAGACACCAGATCCAGGTGAGGTCCAGGTGGGACCACAGTCACAAGGACCAGGTGAGGCGCAGGTAGCAACAGGACTCACCAAGTCCAGTTGAGGCCCAGGTGGCGACCAGTCACGAGATCCAGGTGTGGACCAGCTAAGGACCAGATTCACCAGGCCCAAGTGAAACCCGAGGGGTGACCAGAGTCACCAGGTAAGGGTGAGGCCCAGAGGGGGAACCAGAGTAACCAGTTCAGTTTGAGGCCCAGAATGGGACCAGTGGTCCCTGGTCAGAGTGAGGCCCAGGCGTGGAATAGAGTATCCAGATCCCATGATGCCTGAGGGAGGACCAGAGTCATTAGGGCCATGCAGGCCCAGATAGGGAACAGAATCACTAGGTCCTGGTGAGGCATAGAATAAGACCACAGTCAACAATATCAGGTTAGCCCCTTGTGGGAACCAGAGCCACTCTATCCAGCTGAGTCCCAGGTCCATGTGAGGCCCACGTGAGGACCAGATTAATCAGGTGGAATTGAGGCATAACTGGGGACAAGAGTCACCAGGTCTGGGTGCGGGCTAGGTGGGGCAAGATTCAGCAGTTCTGAGTTAGGTCAAATTGGGGACGAGAGACACCAGGTCCAGGTGAGGCCAAAATGAGGATCAGAGTCACTAGATCCAGGTGAGGTCCATGTTGGAAAGAGAGTCACCAGGTCCAGGAGAGGTCCAGGTGGGGACCAGAGTCACCAGATCCAGGTGAAGCCCAGGTGGGGACCAAACTCACTAGGTCCAGATGAGGCCCAGGTGAGGACCAGAGTTACCAGGTACAGGTGAGGCCCCGGTGGGGATCAGAGGCAACAGGTCCATGTGAGGCCGGCTTGGGGACCATGGTCAACAGGTCTACTTGAGGTCCAGGTGTGGAACACAGTAAGCAGGTCCCGGTGAGTCCCCGGTGGTGACAAGAGTCACCACGTCCAGGTGAGGCCCAGGTGGGGACAAGGATCACCAGGTCCAGGGGAGGCCCTTGAAAGAACCAGAGTCAACAGTTCGAGGTCAGGCGCAGGTGGCAACCAGGGTCAGTAGGTCCAAGTCAGGCCAATGTGGGGTTCACAGTCAATAGGGAACGGTGAGACCCAGAGGGGGACCACAGTCACCTGGTACAGGTGAGGTCCAGTTGTGGAACACAGTCACCGGGTCCCAATTTTGCCCAGTTGAGGACCATGGTCAACATGGCCAGGTGAGGCCCAGAAGGGGACCGGAGTCCCCAAATCCAGGTGAAGCCCAGGTGGGGAACACAGTCACCAGATCCAGGATAGTCTCAGGTGCAGAGCAGAATCACCAGGTCCAGGTGAGGTGCAGGTGGCAACCACACACACCAGATCCCGGTGAGGCCCTGGTGGGGACCAGAGTCACGAGGTACATGAGAAGCTAGAAACACCGCAGCCACCAGGTCCACATGATGTCCACGTGGGAACGAGAATCACCAGTTACAGGTGAGGACCAGGTGGGGATCTGACTCACCATGTCCAGGTGAGACCCAGGTGGGAACCAGTGTCACCATGTCCAGGTGTGGCCCAGGTGAAGACCGGAGTTAATAGGTCCGGCTGGGTCACTGTTAGTGAACAGTGTAACCATATCCTGATGCTACCCAGGAGAGTACCAGAGACAACAGGTCCTGGTGAGGCCCAGGTGGGTCCAGAGACATTAGGTCCAGGTGATGTCCCGAAGGGAACCACAGTCACCAGATCACCTGAGGTCATGCTTAGAATCAGTGTCACCAGATAAAAGTGAGGCCCAGGTGGTGCCAGAGTCACCTGGTACAGACGAGGCCAAAGTCAGGACGAGAGTTACAAGGATCAGGTCAGTCCCAGTGGGCAATAGAGTAACCATGTTCCGATGATGCCCAGGTAGAAGCAGAGCCACCAGGTCCAGATGAGGAGCAGGTGGGAGCATATTCACGAGGTCCCGGTGAGGCCCAGTTGAGGACCAGAGTCACCAGGTCTAGTTGAGGCCTAGAGGGGTACCAGATTCACCTGGTCTAGGTGACATCCAGATGGGGACCAGAGTCACCATGTCAGGGCGAGGCCCAGAGGGGATTCAGAGTCATCATGTCCAGGTAGGGCTCAGGTGTGGAACAGAGTATCCAGGTCACAATGGACACAGGTGAGGACCAGAGTCAGCAGATCTGGGTGAGGCCCAGTTAGGATCAGAGTCACCAGTTCCAGGTGAGCCCAAGAAGGAGTCCACAGCAATCAGGTCCAGGTGGGGAACAAATTCACCAGGACTGGGTGAGGCCCAGATGGGGACCAGATTCACCAGGTCCAGGTGACTTCCAGGTGGTGACCAGACTTACCAGTTCCGGGTGAGGACCAGGTAGGGAAAAGATTCAACAGGTCCACGTGAGGCCCACGTGGGGACCTGTGTCACCAGGTATGTGTGAGGCCCAGGTGGCAACACCACTCCCCAGGTCCAGGTGAGGCCAACAGGCAGGCCATGCAGAGGAAACATGTCACGATGATGCCCTGGTTGGGACCAGAGTTACCAAATCCAGGTGAAGCCAACCTGCAGGCCATGCAGTGGAACCTTGTCCCGATGATGCCCAGGTAGGGACCAGAGACACCAGGTCCAAATGAGGCCCAGATGGAGCAAATTCACTAGGTCCAGGTGAGGCCCAGTTGAGGACCAGAGTCACCAGATCTGGTTGATGCCTAGAGGGGTACCAGAATCACCTCATCCAGGTGACATGTAGATGGGGACCAGAGTCACCAGGTCAGGGTGAGACCCAGAGAGGTTCCAGAGTCATCATGTCCAGGTGAGGCTCAGGTGTGGAACAGAGTCACCAGGTACCAACGATGTCCAGGTGAGGACCAGAGTCACCAGGTCTGCGTGATGCGCAGATAGAATCAGAGTCACTAGTTCCAATTGAGGCCAAGAAAGAGTCCACATCAATCAGGTCCAGGTGGGGAACAAATCACCAGGACTGGGTGAGACCCAGATGGGGACCAGATTCACCAGGTCCAGGTGAGTCCCAGGTGGTGACCATAGTCCCCGGGTTTGGGAAGGACCAGGTAAGGACCAGATTCACCAGGTCCAAGAGGCCCACGTGGGGACCTGAGTCACCAGGTATGGGTGAGGCCCAGGTGGCAACCCCACTCACCAGGTCCAGGTGAGGCCAACCTGCAGGCCAGAGTCTCCACATCCAGGTGAGGCCCTAGTGGGGACCGGAGTCACCAGGTAAATGTGAGTCTACAAGAACACCACAGTCACCAGGTCCTGGTGTGGTTCATGTGGGAATGAGAGTCACCAGTTCCAGGTGAGACCCAGGTGGGGACCACAGTCACCAGGTCCAGATTGAGGCCTAGGTGGGGGGACCAGAGTATCAGGACCAGTTGAGAACAAAGTGCGGAGCAAAGTTATCATGTCCAGGTGAGGCCCAGGTGGGGAACAGAGTAACCATGTCCCATTGATGCCAGGTGGGAAAAGAGTCACAAGGTCCAGACGTGGCCTAAGTGAGGAGTAGATTCACCAGGTCCTTTGGAGGCCCAGATTAGGACCACTGTCCCCAGCTCCGGGTGAGTCCTAGAGGGGGACCAGAGTCACTGGTTCTGGTGATGTCCAGGTGGTGACCAGAGTCACCACGTCAGGGTGAGGCCCAGAGCGGGACGAGAATCACTAGGTCCAGGTGAGGCCCCGATGTGGAACTGAGTAATTCGATTCTCTTCGATTCGATTCTTTTCGATTCGATTAGATTCGATTCTATTCGATTCGATTCAATTCGATTCTTTTCAGTTCGATTCGATTTTTTTCTATTGGATTCGATTCTTTTCGATTCTATTGTTTTCTATTTGATTCGAATACATGATTTTCAATTCGATTCGATTTGATTCGATTTTTTTCTATTTGATTCGATACTTTTCGATTCGATTCTTTTTGTTTCGATTCAATTGGATTCGATTCTTTTCGATTCGATTCAATTCAATTTTGTTCGATTTGATTCGATTTGATTTTATTCGTTTGATTCAAATCTTTTCGATTTGAATTTTTCAATTCAATTCGATTCTTTTTGATTTGATTCGATTCGACTCTTTTCGATTCGATTCAATTCTTTTCGATTCGATTTGGTTCGATTCGAATCTATTTGATTCAATTCTTTTCGATTCGATTTGTTTCGATTCTTTTTGATTTGATTCTTTTCATTTCGATTCGATTCTTTTCTATTCAATTCTTTTCGATTCTATTCTTTCTTTTCGATTCTATTCGATTCGATTCTTTTTGATTTGATTCAATTTGATTCTATTGTATTCATTTGATTCGATTCGATTCATTCGATTCTTTTCGCTTTCATTCGATTCGATTCTTTTTATTCCTTGCGATTCAATTCTTTTGATTCGATGCGAATCGATTCGATTCTTTTCGATTCGATTCGATTAGAATAGATTAGCCTCTTTTCTTTTGGATTCGATTTGATTCGATTTTTTTGGATTCTTTTCGATTCAATTCATTCGATTCTATTAGATTCGATATATTTCGATTCGATTCGATTCAATTCAATTTTTTCGATTTGATTCGACTCTTTTCGATTGGATTCCATTCGATTCTTTTCGATTTGATTCAATTCGATTCTTTTCGATTCTATTCATTTCGATGATTTTCGTTGAGATTAGATTCTTTTCGATTTGATTTTTTTCGGTTCGAGTCGATTCATTTCGCTTATTTTGGTTAGGATCAATTCAATTCGATTCTTTTTGATTTGATTTGATTCTATTCGATTTCTTTCGATTTTATTCTATTGCATTCTTTTCGATTCCATTCCGTTCAACTCAATTCTTTTTTATTCGATTCGATTGTTTTAGATTTGATTCCATTCTTTCGATTCTATTTGATATGATTCTTTTCGATTCGATTTGATACGATACTTTTTATTTTGATTCGAATCGATTCTCTTCGGTTCGATTCGTTTTGATTCTTTTCGATTCAATTCTATTCGAATTTTTTTCGATTTGATTCGATTCGATTCTTTTAGATTCTACTTGATTTGTTTCTTTTCGATTCGTTTTGATTCGATTCTTTTTGATTCATGTCGATTCGATTAGATTCTTTTGTTTCGATTCGATTCTATTCAATTCGAATCTTTTCGTTACATGGAATTCGATTCTTTTCGATTTGATTCTTTATGACTTTTTCAACGCGATTCAATTCGATTCTTTTTTATGATAGTCACAGAGAGAGTGAGAGAGGCAGAGACACTGGCAGAGGGAGAAGCAGGCTCCATGCACCGGGAGCCCGATGTGGGATTCGATCCCGGGTCTCCAGGATCGCGCCCTGGGCCAAAGGCAGGCGCTAAACCGCTGCGCCACCCAGGGATCCCTCAATTCGATTCTTTTTTATTCGAATCTATTCGATTCTTTTTTATTCGATTCCATTCTATTCGAGGTTTTTCTATTTGATTCGATTAGTTCCTTTTTGATTCAATTCAATTCATTTCTTTTGATTCAATTCAATTCGATTCTTTTGGATTCGATTCGATTCTTTTGGATTCGATTCTTTTGGATTCGAATCGAGTAGATTCTTTTCATTTCGATCGGATTCATTTCAATTCGATTCTTTTCGATTCGAATGTTTTCGAATCAATTCGATACTATTTGATTCGATTCGATTCTTTTCGTGTCGATTTGATTCTTTTCGATTCGATTCTTTTCTATTTGAATCGATTCGATTTGATTCAATTCGATTCTTTTCCATCAATTCAATTTGATTGTTTTCGATTTGATTCGATTCGATTCTTTTCTATTCTATTCAATTCGATTATTTTCCATTCGATGATGCAATTGGATTCTTTTCGATTCGAGTCGATTCTTTTCGATTCGATTCGACTCGATTTCATTCTTTTTGATTCGATTCGACTAGAATTTAATCGACTGATTCAATTTGATTATTTTCTTTTTGGTTCGATTCTTTTCTATTCGATTTTTTTCTATTCAATTCGATTCTTTCAATTCGATTCGATTCGATTCGATTCGATTCTTTTCGTTTCAAATCGATTCGTATCAATTCGAGTCTTTTAAATTCGATTCTTTGTGATTCCTTTCGATTTGATATTTTTAATTCGATTCGAGTCTTTTCGATTCGATTCGATTCTTTTCAATTCGATTCTTTTCGATTCGATTCTTTTTGATTCGATTCATTTCGATTCGATTCGATTCTTTTCAATTCGATTTGATGCTTTTCCATTTGATCTGATTTGTTTCATTTCGATTCTTTTCGATTCAATTCGATTCTTTTCGATTCCATTAAATTTGATTCGATTCTTTTCGATTCGATTAGATTCTTTTCGATTTGATTTCATTCAGTTCGATTCTTTCCCTTCGATTGGATTCTTTTCGATTTCATTCAATTCTTTCGATTCGATTTGATTTGATTCTTTTCGATTCGATTCAATAGGATTCTTTTCATTTCGATTCTAATCGATTCTCTTCGATTTATTTCGTTTCGATTCGTTTCGATTTTTTTCGATTCTATTCTATTCGATTCATTTTGAATCATTTTGATTTGATTCTGTTCGAGTGGTTTCTATTAGATTCTTTTCGATTTGATTCAATTCGATTCGAGTCTTTTTGATTCGTCTTTTCGACTCGATTCAATTCAATACGATTCTTTTAGATTCGATTCGATTCGATTGTTTTCGTTTCGATTCGACTTTTTTTGATTTCATTCTTTTCGATTCGATTGTTTTCAATTCGATTGATTCGATTCTTTTCAATTCTATGCTATTCAAAGCGATTCTTTTGTATTTGATTCGATTCGATTGTTTTCTTTTTGATTCGGTTCGATTCGTTTCTTTTCGATTCGATTCAATTCTTTTTGACCAGAGTCACCAGATCCAGGTGAAGTCCAGGTGGAGACCAGAGTCACCAGATCCAGGTGAAGCCCAGGTGGGGACCAGAGTCACTAGGTCCAATTGAGGCCCAGATTTGGACCAGAGTTACCAGGTACAGGTGAGGCCCCGGTGGGGATCAGAGGCAACAGGTCCATGTGAGGCCGGCTTGGGGACCATGGTCAACAGGTCTACTTGAGGCCCAGGTGTGGAACACAGTAAGCAGGTCCAGGTGAGTCCCCGGTGGTGACAAGAGTTACCACGTCGAGGTGAGTCCCAGGTGGGGACCAGGATCACCAGGTCCAGGGGAAGCCCTTGAAAGAACAAGAGTCAACATTTCGAGGTCAGGCGCAGGAGGCAACCAGGGTCAGTAGGTCCAAGTCAGGCCAATGTGGGGTTCACAGTCACTAGGGCACGGTGAGACCCAGAGGGGGACCAGAGTCACCTGGTCCAGGTGAGGTCCAGGTGTGGAACACAGTCACCGGGTCCCAATTTTGCCAAGTTGAGGACCATGGTCAACATGGCCAGGTGAGGCCCAGATGGGGACCGGAGTCCCCAAATCCAGGTGAAGCCCAGGTGGGGACCACAGTCACCAGATCCAGGGTAGTCTCAGGTGCAGGACAGAATCACCAGGTCCAGGTGAGGTGCAGGTGGCAACCACACTCACCAGGTCCCGGTGAGGCCCTGGTGGGGACCAGAGTCACGAGGTACATGAAAAGCTAGAAACACTGCAGCCACCAGGTCCACATGATGTCCATGTGGGAACGAGAATCACCAGTTACAGGTGAGGACCAGGTGGGGATTCGACTCACCATGTTCAGTTGAGACCCAGGTGGGAACAAGTGTCACCAGGTCCAGGTGTGGCCCAGGTGAAGACTGGAGTTAATAGGTCCGGCTGGGTCACTGTTAGTGAACAGTGTAACCATATCCTGATGCTACCCAGGTGGGTACCAGAGACACCAGGTCCTCGTGAGGCCCAGGTGGGTCCAGAGACATGAGGTCCAGGTGAGGTTCCGATGGGAACCACAGTCACCAGGTCAGGTGAGGCCATGCTTAGCTTCAGAGTCACCAGTTACAGGTGAGGCCCAGGTGGAGCCAGAGTCACCTGGTACAGAAGAGGCCAAAGTCAGGACCTGAGTTACCAGGATCAGGTCAGTCCCAGTGGGGAATAGAGTAACCATGTCCCGATGATGCCCAGGTAGAACCAGAGTCACAAGGTCCAGATGAGGCGCAGGTGGGGAGCATGTTCACTAGGTCCTGGTGAGGCCCCGTTGAGGACCAGAGTCACCAGGTCCTGATGAGATGCAGGTGGGGAGCATATTCACTAGGTCCTGGTGATGCCCTGTTGAGGACCAGAGTCACCAGGTCCTGATGAGGCGCAGGTGGGGAGCATATTCACTAGGTCCTGGTGAGGCACAGTTAATAGGTCCGGCTGGGTAACTGTTAGTGAACAGTATAACCATATGCTGATGCTACCGAGGGGGGTAACAGAGACACCAGGTCCAGGTGAGGCCCAGGTGGGACCAGAGAAATGAGGTCCAGTTTAGTTCCCGATGGGAACCACAGTCACCAGGTCAGGTGAGGCCATGCTTAGGATCAGAGTCACCAGTTACAGGTGAGGCCCAGGTGGATCCAGAGTCACCTGGTACAGAAGAGGTCAAAGTCAGGACCAGATATACCAGGATCAGGTCAGTCCCAGTGGGGAATAGAGTAACCATGTCCCGAGGATGCCCAGGTAGAACCAGAGTCACCAGGTCCAGATGAGGCGCAGTTGGGGAGCATATTCACTAGGTCCCGGTGAGGCCCAGTTGAGGACCAGAGTCACCAGGTATAGTTGAGGCCTCGAGGAGTACCAGATTCACCTGGTCTAGGTGACATCCAGATGGGGACCAGAGTCACCATATCAGGGTGAGGCCCAGAGGGGATCCAGAGTCCTCATGTCCAGGTGAGGCTCAGGGGTGGAACAGAGTATCCAGGTCATAATGGTCCACAGGTGAGGACCAGAGTGACCAGATCTGGGTGAGGCAGAGTTAGGATCAGAGTCACCAGTTCCAGGTGAGGCCAAGAAGGAGTCCACAGCAATCAGGTCCAGGTGGGGAACAAAGTCAGCAGGACTGGGTGAGGCCCAGATGGGGACCAGATTCACCATGTCCAGATGATTCCCAGGTGGTGACCAGAGTTACCAGTTCTGGGTGAGGACCAGGTAAGGACCAGATTCACCAGGTCCAAGTGAGGCCCACGTGGGGACCTGTGTCACAAGGTATGTGTGAGGCCCAGGTGGCAACCCCACTCACCAGGGCCAGGTGAGGCATACGTGCAGGCCATGCAGAGGAACCGTGTCCCGATGATGCCCAGGTAGGGACTAGATTTACCAGGTCTAGGTGAGGCAAACCTGCAGGCCATGTAGTGGAATCATGTCCCGATGTTGCCCAGGTAGTGACTAGAGTCACCAGGTCCAAATGAGGCCCAGATGGAGCATATTCCCTACGTCCAGGTGAGGCCCAGTTGAGGACCAGAGTCACCAGATCTTTTTGAGGACTAGAGGGGTACCAGAATCACCTGATCTAGGTGACATCCAGGTGAGGACCAGAGTCACCAGGTCAGGGTGAGGCCCAGAGAGGTTTCAGAGTCATCATGTCCAGGTGCGGTTCAGGTGTGGAACAGAGTCACCAAGTACCAATGATGCCCAGGTGAGGACCAGAGCCACCAGATCTGGGTGATGCGCAGATAGGATCAGAGTCACCAGTTCCAGGTGAGGCAAGAAGGAGTCCACAGCAATCAGGTCCAGATGACTTTGTGGGGAACAAAGTCACCAGGATTGGGTGAGGCCCAGACCGGACCAGATTCACCAGGTCCAGATGAGGCCCAGGTGTTGACCAGAGTCCCCGGGTCTGGGAGAGGACCAGGTAAGGACAAGATTCACCACGCCCAAGTGAACCCAATGGGTGACCAGCGTCACCAGGTCAGGGTGAGTTCAGGAGGGGGAACCAGAGTAACCAGTTCAGTTTGAGGCCCAGAAAGGGAACAGAGGTTCTTGGTCAGAGTGATGCCCAGGAGTGGAATAGAGTATCCAGGTCCCATTGATGCCTGGGTGAGGACCAGAGTCACTAGGGCCATGCAGGCCCAAATGAGGAACAGAATCACTAGGTCCTGGTGAGGCATAGAATAAGACCACAGTCAACAGTAACAGGTTAGCCCCTTGTGGGAACCAGAGCCACTCTATCCAGCTGAGTAGCAGGTCCATGAGAGGCCCACGTGAGGACCAGATTCACCAGGTCCAATTGAGGCATAGCTGGGAACAAGAGTCACCAGGTCTGGGTGTGGGATAGGTGGGGCAAGATTCAGCAGTTCTGAGTTAGGTCAAAGTGGGGACGAGAGACACCAGGACAAGGTGAGGCCAAACTGAGGACCAGAGTCACCAGATGCAGGTGAGGTCCATGTTGGAAAGAGAGTCACCTGGTAAAGGAGAGGTCCAGGTGGGGACCAGAGTCACCAGATACAGGTGAAGTCCAGGTGGGGACCAGAGTCACCAGATCCAGGT
Organism: Canis lupus dingo; assembly: GCF_003254725.2. Classification (NCBI taxonomy): domain Eukaryota; kingdom Metazoa; phylum Chordata; class Mammalia; order Carnivora; family Canidae; genus Canis; species Canis lupus. Next base: position 48,264 of record NW_026019497.1, on the reverse strand, counting down.
GTAGCTCAGGTGGGGACCAGACTCACTAGGTCCAGATGAGGCCCAAGGGAGGACCAGAGTTACCAGGTACAGGTGAGGCCCCGGTGGGGATCAGAGGCAACAGGTCCATGTCAGGCAGGCTTGGGGACCATGGTCAACAGGTCTACTTGAGGCCCAGGTGTGGACCACAGTAAGCAGGTCCCGGTGAGCCCCGGTGGTGACAAGAGTCACCACGTCCAGGTGAGGCCCAGGTGGGGACCAGGATCACCAGGTCCAGGGGAGGCCCTTGAAAGAACCAGAGTCAACAGTTCGAGGTCAGGCTCAGGTGGCAACCAGGGTCAGCAGGTCCAAGTCAGGCCAATGTGGGGTTCACAGTCACTAGGGCACAGTGAGACCCAGAGGGGGACCAGAGTCACCTGGTCCAGGTGAGGTCCAGTTGTGGAACACAGTCACCGGGTCCCAATTTTGCCCAGTTGAGGACCATGGTCAACATGGCCTGGTGAGGCCAAGAAGATTACCAGAGTCCCCAAATCCAGGTGAAGCCCAGGTGGGGACCACAGTCACCAGATCCAGGGTAGTCTCAGGTGCAGAACGGAATCACCAGTCCAGGTGAGGTGCACGTGGCAACCACACTCACCAGGTCCCGGTGAGGCCCTGGTGGGGACCAGAGTCACGAGGTACATGAGAAGCTAGAAACACTGCAGCCACCAGGTCCACATGATGTCTATGTGGGAACGAGAATCACCAGTTACAGGTGAGGACCAGGTGGGGATCCGACTCACCATGTTCAGTTGAGACCCAGGTGGGAACAAGTGTCACCATGTCCAGGTGTGGCCCAGGTGAAGACCAGAGTTAATAGGTCCGGCTGGGTCACTGTTAGTGAACAGTGTAACCATATCCTGATGCTACCCAGGTGGGTACCAGAGACACCAAGTCCTGGTGAGGCCCAGGTGGGTCCAGAGACATGAGGTCCAGGTGAGGTTCCGATGGGAACCACAGTCACCAGGTCAGGTGAGGCCATGCTTAGCTTCAGAGTCACCAGTTACAGGTGAGGCCCAGGTGGAGCCAGAGTCACCTGGTACAGAAGAGACCAAAGTCAGGACCAGAGTTACCAGGATGAGGACAGTCCCAGTGGGGAATAGAGTAACCATGTCCCGATGATTCCCAGGTAGAACCAGAGTCACCAGGTCCAGATGAGGCGCAGGTGGGGAGCATATTCAGAAGGTCCCGGTGAGGCCCAGTTGAAGACCAGAGACACCAGGTCTAGTTGAGGCCTAGAGGGGTACCAGATTCACCTGGTCTAGGTGACATCCAGATGGGGACCAGAGTCACCATGTCAGGCTGAGGCACAGAGGGGATCCAGAGTCATGAGGTCCAGGTGAGGCTCAGGTGTGGAACAGAGTATCCACGTCATAATGGTCCACAGGTGAGGACCAGAGTCACCAGATCTGGGTGAGGACCAGTTAGGATCAGAGTCACCATTTCCACGTGAGGTCAAGAAGGAGTCCACAGCAATCAGGTCCAGGTGGTCAACAAAGTCACCAGGAATGGGTGAGGCCCAGATGGGGACCAGATTCACTGGTCCAGGTGATTCCCAAGTGGTGACCAGAGTTACCAGTTCCGGTGAGGACCAGGTGAGGAAAAGATTCACCAAGTCCAAGTGAGGCCCACGTGGGGACCTGTGTCACCAGGTATGGGTGAGACCCAGGTGGCAACCCCACTCACCAGGGCCAGGTGAGGCATACGTGCAGGCCATGCAGAGGAACCGTGTCCCGATGATGCCCTGGGAGGGTCCAGAGTTACCAGGTCTAGGTGAGGCCAACCTGCAGGCCATGCAGTGGAACCATGTCCCGATGATGCACAGGTAGGGACCAGAGACACCATGTCCAAATGAGGCCCAGATGGAGCATATTCACTATGTCCAGGTGAGGCCCAGTTTAGGACCAGAGTCACCAGATCTGGTTGAGGCCTAGAGTGGTACCAGAATCACCTGGTCCAGTGTACATCCAGATGGGGACCAGAGTCACCAGGTCAGGGAGAGGCCCAGAGTGGTTCCAGATTCATCATGTCCAGGTGAGGTTCAGGTGTGGAACAGAGTAACCAGGTCCCAATGATGCCCAGGTGAGGACCAGAGTCACCAGATCTGGGTGACGAACAGAAAGGATCAGAGTCACCAGTTCCAGGTGAGGCCAAGAATGAGTCCACAACAATCAGGTCCAGTTGGGGAACAAAGTCACCAGGACTGGGTGACGCCCAGATGGGTACCAGATTCACCAGGTCCAGGTGAGGCCCAGGTGGTGACCAGAGTCCCCGGGTCTGGGAGAAGACGAGGTAGGGACCAGATTCACCAGGTCCACGAGGCCCACGTGGGGAACTGAGTCACCAGGTATGGGTGAGGCCCAGGTCGCAATCCCACTCACGAGGTCCAGGTGAGGCCAACCTGCAGGCCAGAGTCACCAGATCCAGGTGAGGCCCTAGTGGGGACCGGAGTCACCAGGTAAATGTGAGTCTACAAGAACACCACAGTCACCAGGTCCAGGTGTGGTGCATGTGGGAACGAGAGTCACCAGGTCCAGGTGAGACCCAGGTCGGGACCACAGTCACCAGGTCCAGATTGAGGCCTAGGTGGGGGGACCAGAGTCATTAGGACCAGTTGAGGCCAAAGTGTGGAGCCAAGTTATCATGTCCAGGTGAGGCCCAGTTGAGGACCAGAGTCACCAGGTCTAGTTGAGGCATAGAAGGGTACCAGATTCACCTGGTCTAGGTGACATCCAGATGGGGACCAGAGTCACCACGTCAGGGTGAGGCCCAAAGTGGGACGAGAATCACTAGGTCCAGGTGTGGCCCCAATGTGGAACTGAGAAACCAGGTCCCATGATGCCCATATGAGGACCTGAGTCACCAGGTCCAGGTGAGGTCCCTGTGGGAACCAGTCACCTCGTCCAGATGAGGCCCGGTGGGACCACAGTCACCAGGTCCAGGTGAGGCGCAGGTGGCAACAGGATTAACCGAGTCCAGGTGAGGCCAGGTGGCGACCAGTCACCAGATCCAGGTGAGGACCAGCAATGGACCAGATTCACCAGATCCAAGTGAAGCCAAAGGGGTGACCAGAGTTACCAGGTTAGAGTGAGGCCCAGAGGGGAAACGAGAGGAACCAGTTTAGTTTGGGGCCAAGAATGGGACCAGAGGTCCCTGGTCAGAGTGAGTCCCAGATGTGGAATAGAGTATCCAGGTCCCAATGATGCCTGGGTGAGGACCAGAGTCACTAGGACCATGCAGGCCCAGATGGGGAACAGAATGACTAGGTCCTGGTGAGGCATAGAATAAAACCACAGTCACCAGTATCAGGTGAGCCCCATGTGGGAACAAGAGCCACTCTATCCAGCTGAGTAGCAGGTCCATGTGAGGCCCACGTGAGGACCAGAAACATCAGGTCGAATTGAGGCATAGCTGGGGACAAGAGTCACCAGGTATGGGTGCGGCCTAATTGGGGCAAGATTCAGCAGTTCTGAGTTAGTTCAAAGTGGGGACGAGACACGCCAGGTCCAGGTGAGGCCAAACTGAGGACCAGAGTCACCAGATCCAGGTGAGGTCCATGTTTGAAAGAGAGTCACCAGGTCCAGCAGAGGTGCAGTTGGGGACCAGAGTCACCAGATCCACGTGAAGTCCAGGTGGGGACCAGAGTCACCAGATCCAGGTGAAGCCCAGGTGGGGACCAAAGTCACTAGGTCCAGATGAGGCCCAGGTGAGGACCAGAGTTACAAGGTACACGTGAGGCCCGGTGGGGATCAGAGGCAACAGGTCCATGTGAGGCCGGCTTGGGGACCATGTTCAACAGGTCTACTTGAGGACCAGGTGTGGAACACAGTAAGCAGGTCCAGGTGAGTCCCCGGTTGGGACAAGTGTCACCACGTCCAGTTGAGGAGCAGGTGGGGACAAGGATCACCAGGTACAGGGGAGGCCCTTGAAAGAACCAGAGTCAACAGTTCGAGGTCTGGCATAGGTGGCAACCAGGGTCAGCAGGTCCAAGTCAGGCCAAAGTGGGGTTCACAGTCACTAGGGCACGGTGACACCCAGAGGGGGACCAGAGTGACCTGGTCTAGGTGAGGTCCAGTTGTGGAACACAGTCACCGGGTCCCAATTTTGCCCAGTTGAGGACCATGGTCAAAAGGGCCAGGTGAGGCCCAGATGGGGACCGGAGTCCCCAAATCCAGGTGAAGCCCAGGTGGGGACCAGAGTCACCAGATCCAGGGTAGTCTCAGGTGCAGACCAGAATCACCATGTCCAGGTGAGGTGCAGGTGGCAACCACACTCACCAGGTCCCGGTGAGGCCCTGGTGGGGACCAGAGTCACGAGGTACATGAAAAGCTAGAAACACTGCAGCCACCAGGCCCACATGATGTCCATGTGGGAACGAGAATCACCAGTTACAGGTGAGGACCAGGTGGGGATCCGACTCACCCTGTCCAGGTGAGACCCTGGTGGGAACCAGTGACACCATGTCCAGGTGTGGCCCAGGTGAAGATCAGATTTAATAGTTCCAGCTGGGTCACTGTTAGTGAACAGTGTAACCATATCCTGATGCTACCCTGGTGGGTACCAGAGACACCAGGTCCTGGTGAGGGTCAGGAGGGACCAGAGACATGAGGTCCAGGTGAGGTACCATTGGGAACCGCAGTCACCAGGTCTGGTGAGGCCATGCTTAGGATCAGAGTCACCAGTTACAGGTGAGGCCCAGGTGGATACAGAGTCACCTGGGACAGAAGAGGCCAAAGTCAGGACCAGAGTTACAAGGATCAGGTCATTCCCAGTGGGGAATAGAGTAACCATGTTCCGATGATGCCCAGGTAGAACCAGAGTCACCAGGTCCAGATGAGGCGCAGGTGGGGAGCATATTCACTAGGTCCCGGTGAGGCCCAGTTGAGGACCAGAATGCCCAGGTCTAGTTGAGGCCTAGAGGGGTACCAGATTCACCTGGTCTAGGTGACATCCAGATGGGGACCAGAGTAACCATCTCAGGGTGAGGCCCAGAGGGGATCCAGAGTCATCATGTCCAGGTGAGGCTCAGGTGTGGAACAGAGTATCCAGGTCATAATGGTCCACAGATGAAGACCAGAGTCACCAGATCTGGGTGAGGCCCACATAGCATCAGACTCACCAGTACCAGGTGAGGCCAAGAAGGTGTCCACAGCAATCAGGTCCCGGTGGGGAACAAAGTCACCAGGACTGGGTGAGGCCCACATGGGGACCAGATTCACCAGGTCCAGGTGATTCCCAGGTGGTGACCAGAGTTACCAGTTCCGGGTGAGGGCCAGGTAAGGACCAGATTCACCAGGTCCAAGTGAGGCCCACGTGGGGACCTGTGTCACCGGTATGGGTGAGGCCCAGATGGCAACCCCACTCACCAGGTCCAGGGGAGGCCAACCTTCGGGCCATGCAGAGGAACCGTGTCCCGATAATGCCCAGGTAGGGACCAGAGTTACGAGTTGCAGGTGAGGCCCTAATGGGGACCGGAGTCACCAGGTAAATGTGAGTCTACAAGAACACCACAGTCACCAGGTTCAGGTGTGGTGCATGTGGGAACGAGAGTCACCAGGTCCAGGTGAGACCCAGGTCGGGACCACAGTCACCAGGTCCAGATTGAGGCCTCGGTGGGGGGACCAGAGTCATCAGGACCAGTTGAGACCAAAGTGGGGAGCAAAGTTATCATATCCAGGTGAGGCCCAGGTGGGGAACAGAGTAACCATGTCCAATTGATGCCAGGTGGGAAAAGAGTCACAGGTCCAGACGAGGCCTAAGTGAGGAGTAGATTCACCAGGTCCTGTTGAGGCCTAGTTGAGTAGGATTGTCCCCAGCTCCGGATGAATCCCAGAGGGGGACCAGAGTCACCCAGTTTTGGTGATATCCAGGTGGGGACCAGAGTCACCACGTCAGGGTGAGGCCCAGAGCGGGACGAGAATCACTAGGTCCAGGTGAGGCCCCGATGTGGAACTGAGAAACCAGGTCCCATGATGCCCATATGAGGACCTGAGTCACCAGGTCCAGGTGAGGTCCCTGTGGGAAACAGTCACCTCGTCCAGGTGAGGCCTAGGTGTGACCACAGTCACCAGGTCCAGGTGAGGCCCAGGTGGCGACCAGTCACCAGATCCAGGTGAGGACCAGATAAGCACCAGATTCACCAGGCCCAAGTGAAGCCCAAGGGGTGACCAGAGTCACCAGGTAAGGGTGAGGCCGAGGGGGAACCAGAGTAAACAGTTTAGTTTGAGGCCCAGAATGGGACCAGAGGTCCGTGGTCAGAGTGAGTCCCAGGTGTGGAATAGAGTATCCAGGTCCCAATGATGCCTGGGTGAGGACCAGAGTCACTAGGGCCATGCAGGCCCAGATGGGGAACAGAGTCACTAGGTCCTGGTGAGGCATAGAATAAGACCATAGTCAGCAGTATCAGGTGAGCCCCTTGTGGGAACCAGAGCCACTCTGTCCAGCTGAGTCCCAGGTCCATGTGAGGCCCACGTGAGGACCATATTCATCAGATCGAATTGAGGCATAGCTGGGGACAAGAGTCACCAGGTTTGGGTGCGGCCTAGGTGGGGCAAGATTCAGCAGTTCTGAGTTAGGTCAAAGTGTGGACGAGAGACACCAGGTCCAGGTGAGGCCAAACTGAGGACCAGAGTCACCAGGTCCAGGAGAGGTCCAGGTGGGGACCAGAGTCACCAGATCCAGGTGAGGTCCATGTTGGAAAGAGACTCACCAGGTCCAGGAGAGGCCCAGGTGGGGACCAGAGTCACCAGATCCAGGTGAAGCCCAGGTGGGGACCAGAGTCACGAGGTCCAGATGAGACCCAGGTGAGGACCAGTGTTACCAGGTACACGTGAGGCCCCGGTGGGGATCAGAGGCAACAGGTACATGTGAGGCCGGCGGGTACCATGGTCAACAGGTCTATTGAGGCCCAGGTGTGGAACACAGTAACCAGGTCCACGAGAGTTCCCCGTGGTGACAAGAGTCAACAGGTCCCTGTGAGGCCCATTTGGGCACCAGGATCACCATGTCCAGGGGAGGCCCTTGAAAGAATTAGAGTCAACAGTTCGAGGTCAGGCGCAGGTGGCAACCAGGGTCAGCAGGTCCAAGTCAGGCCAAAGTGGGGTTCACAGTCACTAGGGCACGGTGAGATCCAGAGGGGGACCAGAGTCACTTGGTCCAGGTGAGGTCCAGTTGTGGAACACAATGACCGCGTCCCAATTTTGCCCAGTTGAGGACCATGGTCAACAGGGCCAGGCGAGGCCCAGATGGGGACCGGAGTCCCCAAATCCAGGTGAAGCCCAGGTGGGGACCAGAGTCACCAGATCCACAGTAGTCTCAGGTGCAGACCAGAATCGCCAGGTCCAGGTGAGGTGCAGGTGGCAAACACACTCACCAGGTCCCGGTGAGGCCCTGGTGGGGACCAGAGTCACGAGGTACATGAGAAGCTAGAAACACTGCAGCCACCAGGTCCACATGATGTCCATGTGGGAACGAGAATCACCAGTTACAGGTGAGGACCAGGCGGGGATCCGACTCACCATGTCCAGGTGAGACCCAAGTGGGCACCAGTGTCACCATGTCCAGGTGTGGCCCAGGTGAAGACCAGAGTTAATAGGTCCGGGTGGGTCACTGTTAGAGAACAGTGTAACCATATCCTGATGCTACCCAGGTGGGTACCAGAGACACCAGGTCCTGGTGAGGCCCAGGTGGGACCAGAGTCATGAGGTCCAGTTAAGGTCCCGATGGGAACCACAGTCACCAGGTGTGGTGAGGCCATGCTAGGATCAGAGTCACCAGTTAGAGGTGAGGCCCAGGTGGAGCCAGAGTCACCTGGGACAGAAGAGGCCAAAGTCAGGACCAGAGTTACCAGGATCAGGTCAGTCCCAGTGGGGAATAGAGTAACCGTGTCCCGATGATGCCCAGGTAGAACCAGAGTCACCAGGTCCAGATGAGGCGCAGGTGGGGAGCGTATTCACTAGGTCCCGGTGAGGCCCAGTTGAGGACCAGATGCCCCCGGGCTAGTTTAGTCCTAGAGGGGTACCAGATTCACCTGGTCTAGGTGACATCCAGATGGGGATCAGAGTCACCATGTCAGGCTGTGGCCCAGAGGGGATCCAGAGTCATCATGTCCAGGTGAGGTAAGGTGTGGAACAGAGTGTCCAGGTCATAATGGTCCACAGGTGAGGACCAGAGTCACCAGATCTGGGTGAGGCCCAGTTAGGATCAGAGTCACCAGTTCTAGGTGAGGCCAAGAAGGAGTCCACAGCAATCAGGTCCAGGTGGGAACAAAGTCACCAGGACTGGGTGAGGCCCACATGGGGACCAGATTCACCAGGTCCAGATGATTCCCAGGTGGTGACCAGAGTTACCAGTTCCGGGTGAGCACCAGGTAAGGACCAGATTCACAAGGTCCAAGTGAGGCCCACGTGGGAACCTGAGTCACCAGGTATGGGTGAGGCCCAGGTGGCAACACCACTCCCCAGGTCCAGGTGAGGCCAACATGCAGGCCATGCAGAGGAAACATGTCACGATGATGCCGTGGTTGGTACCAGAGTTACCAGATCCAGGTGAGGCCAACCTGCAGGCCATGCTGTGGAACCATGTCCCGATGATGCCCAGGTAGGGACCAGAGTCACCATGTGCAAATGAGGTCCAGATGGAGCATATTCACTAGGTCCAGGTGAGGCCCAGTTGAAGACCAGAGTCTCCAGATCTGTTTGAGGCCTAGAGGGGTACCAGAATCACCTGGTCCAGGTGACATCCAGATGGGGACCTACCTCACCAGGTCAGGGTGAGGCCCAGAGAGGTTCCAGAGTCATCATGTCCAGGTGAGGCTCAGGTGTGGAACAGAGTCACCAGGTACCAATGATGCCCAGGTTAGGGTCAGAGTCACCAGGTCTGGGTGACGCGCAGATAGGATCAGAGTCACCTGTTCCAGGTGAGGCCAAGGAGACCACAGCAATCAGGTCCAGGTGGGGAACAAAGTCACCAGGACTGGGTGAGGCCCAGATGGGGACCAGATTCACCAGGTCCAGGTGAGGCCCAGATGGTGACCAGAGTCCCCGGTTCTGGGAGAGGACCAGGTAAGGACCAGATTCACCAGGTCCAAGATGCCCACGTGGGGACCTGAGTCACCAGGTATGGGTGAGGCCCAGGTGGCCACCCCACTCAGCAGGTCCCAGTGAGGCCAACCTGCAGGCCAGAGTCTCCAGATCCAGGTGAGGCCCTAGTGGGGACCGGAGTCACCAGGTAAATGTGAGTCTACAAGAACACCACAGTCACCAGGTCCAGGTGGGGTTCATGTGGGAACGAGAGTCACCAGGTCCAGGTGAGACCCATGTGGGGACCACAGTCACCAGGTCCAGATTGAGGCCTGGTGGGGGGACCAGAGTCATCTGGACCATTTGACGCCGAAGTGCGGAGCACAGTTATCATGTCCAGGTGAGGACCAGGTGGGGAACAGAGTAACCTTGTCCCATTGATGCCAGTTGGGAAAAGTGTCACAGGTCCAGACGAGGCCTAAGTGAGGAGTAGATTCACCAGGTCCTGTTGAGGCCCAGTTCAGGACCAGTGTCCCCAGCTCTGGTTGAGTCCCAGACGGGGACCAGAGTCACCCGGTTCTGGTGATATCCAGGTGGGGACCAGAGTCACCACGTCAGGGTGAGGCCCAGAGAGGGAAGAGAATCACTCGGTCCAGGTGAGGCCCCGATGTGGAACTGAGAAACCAGGTCCCATGATGCCCATATGAGGACCTGAGTCACCAGGTCCAGGTGATGTCCCCGTGGGAACCAGTCACCTCGTCCAGGTGAGGCCCAGGTGGGACCACAGTCAACAGGTCCAGGTGAGGCCCAGGTATATAAGAGAGTATCCAGGTACCAATGATGCCCAGGTAAGGACCAGAGTCAACAGGTCCAGGAGAGCCCCAAATATGGATCAGAGTCATTGTGTTCCAGGTGAGGCCAGATGGAGACCACAGGAACCAGGTCCAGGAGAGCCCCATATGGTAACTAGAGCCACCAGATCCAGGTGAGGTCCAGGTGGGACCAGAGTCACAAGGTCCAAGCGAGGCGCAGGTGGCAACAGGATTAACCAAGTCCAGGTGAGGCCCAGGTGGCGAGCAGTCACGAGATACAGGTGCGGACCACCTAAGGTCCAGATTCACCAGGGCCAAGTAGAGTTCAGGGGGTGACCACAGTCACCAGGTAAGGGTGAGGCCCAGAAGGGGAACCAGATTAACCAGTTTAGTTTGGGGCCCAGAATGGGACCAGAGGTCGCTGGTCAAACTGAGGCCCAGGTATGTAATAGAGTATCCAGGTCCCAATGATGCCTGGGTGAGGACCAGAGTCACTAGGGCCATGCAGGCCCAGATGGGGAACAGAATCACTAGGTCCTGGTGAGGCATAAAATAAGACCACAGTCAGCAGTATCAGGTGACCCCATTGTGGGAACCAGAGCCACTCTACCCTGCTGAGTCCCAGGTCCATGTGAGGCCTACAAGAGGACCAGATTCATCAGGTCGAATTGAGACAGCTGGGGACAAGAGTCACCAGGTCTAGGTGCGGCCTATGTGGGGCCAGATTCAGTGTTCTGAGTTAGGTCAAAGTGGGGATGAGAGACACCAGGTCCAGGTGAGGCCAAACTGAGGACGAGAGTCACCAGATCCAGGTGAGGTCCATGTTGGAAAGAGAGTCACCAGATCCAGGAGATTTCCAGGTGGGGACCAGAGTCACCAGATCCAGGTGAAGTCCAGGTGGGGACCAGAGTCACCAGATCCAGGTGAAGTCCAGGTGGGTACCAGAGTCACTAGGTCCAGATGAGCCCCAGGTGAGGACCATAGTTACCAGGTACACGTGAGGCCCCGGTGGGGTTCAGAGGCAACAGGTCCATGTGAGGCCGGCTTGGGGACTATGGTCAACAGGTCTACTTGAGGCCCAGGTGTGGAACACAGTAAGCAGGTCCACGTGAGTTCCCCGTGGTGACAAAAGGAACCACGTCCAGGTGAGGCCCAGGTGGGGACCAGGATCACCAGGTCCAGGGTAGGCCCTTGAAAGAACCAGAGTCAACAGTTCGAGGTCAGGCGCAGGTGGCAACCAGGGTAAGCAGGTCCAAGTCAGGCCAAAGTGGGGTTCACAGTCACTAGGGCACGGTGAGACCCAGAGGGGGACCAGAGTCACCTGGTCCAGGTGAGGTCCAGTTGTGGAACACAGTCACCGGGTCCCAATTTTGCCCAGTTGAGGATCATGGTGAACAGGACCAGGTGAGGCCTAGATGGGGACCGGAGTCCCCAAATCCAGGTGAAGACCAGGTGGGGACCAGAGTCACCAGATCCAGGGTAGTCTCAGGTGCAGACCAGAATCACAAGGTCCAGGTGAGGTGCAGGTGGCAACCAAACTCACCAGGTCCCTGTGAGTCCCTGGTGGGGACCATAGTCACGAGGTACATGAGAATCTAGAAACACTGCAGGCACCAGGTCCACATGATGTCCATGTGGGAACGAGAATCACCAGTTACAGGTGAGAACCAGGTGGGGATACGACTCACCATGTCCAGGTGAGTCCCAGGTGGGAACCAGTGTCACCATGTCCAGGTGTGGCCCAGGTGAAGACCAGAGTTAATAGGTCCGGCTTGGTCACTGTTAGTGAACAGGGTCACCATATCCTGATGCTACCCAGGTGGGTACCAGAGATACCAGGTCCTGGTCAGGCCCAGGTGGGACCAGAGACATGAGGTCCAGGTGAGTTCCCGATGGGAACCACAGTCACCAGGTCAGGTGAGGCCATGCTTAGGATCACAGTCACCAGTTACAGGTGAGGCCCAGGTGGAGCCAGAATCACCTGGTACAGAAGAGGCCAAAGTAAGGACCTGAGTTACCAGGATCAGGTCAGTCCCAGTGGGGAATAGAGTAACCATGTACCGATGATGCCCAGGTAGAACCAGAGTCATCAGGTCCAGTTGAGGCGCAGGTGGGGAGCATATTCACTAGGTCCCGGTGAGGCCCAGTTGAGGACCAGAGTCACCAGGTCTAGTTGAGGCCTAGAGGGGTACCAGATTCACCTGGTCTAGGTGACATCCAGATGGGGACCAGAGTCACCATGTCAGGGTGAGGCCCAGGGAGGATCCAGAGTCCTCATGTCCAGATGAGGCTCAGGTGTGGAACAGAGTATCCAGATCATAATGGTCCACAGGTGATTACCAGAGTCACCAGATCTGGGTGGGGCCCAGTTAGGATCAGAGTCACCAGTTCCAGGTGAGGCTAAGAAGGAGTCCACAGCAATCAGGTCCAGGTGGGGATCAAAGTCACCAGGACTGTGTGAGGACCAGATGGGGACCAGATTCACCAGTTCCAGGTGATTCCCAGGTGGTTTCCAGAGTTACTTGTTCCGGATGAGGACCAGGTAAGGACCAGATTCACCAGGTCCAAGTGAGACACACGTGGGGACCTGTGTCACCATGCATTGGTGAGGGCCAGGTGGCATCCCCACACACCAGGTCCAGGTGAGGCAAAACAGCAGGCCATGCAGAGAAACCATGTCCTGATGATGCCCAGGTAGGGACCAGATTTACCAGGTCCAGGTGAGGCCAACCTGCAGCCCATGCAGTAGAACCATGTCCCGATGATGCCGAGGAAGGGACCAGAGTCACCAGGTCCAAACGAGGCCCAAATGGAGCATATTCACTAGGTACAGATGAGGCCCTGTTGAGGACCAGAGTACCCGATCTGGTTGAGGCCTAGAGGGGTACTAGAATCACCTGGTCCAGGTGACATCCAGATGGGGACCAGAGTCACCAGGTCAGGGTGAGGCCCAGAGAGGTGCCAGAGTCATCATGTTCAGGTGAGGCTCAGGTGTGGAACAGAGTCACCAGGTACCAATGATGCCCAGGTGAGGACGAGGGTCACCAGGTCTGGGTGATGCGCAGATAGGATCAGAGTCACCAGTTCCAGGTGAGGCCAAGAAAGAGTCCACAGCAATCAGGTCCAGGTGGGGAACAAAGTCACCAGGACTGGGTGAGGCCCAGATGGAGACCAGATTCATCAGGTACAGGTGAGGCCCAGGTGGTGACCAGAGTCCCCGGGTCTGGGAGAGGACCAGATAAGGACCAGATTCACCAGGTCCAAGAGGCCCACGTGGGGACCTGAGTCACCAGGTATGGGTGAGGACCCGGTGGCAACCCCACTCACCAGGTCCAGGTGAGGCCAACCTGCAGGCCATGCAGAGGAACCATGTCCCGATGATGCCTAGGTAGGGACCAGAGTTACCAGGTCCAGGTGAGGCCCATGTGGGGAGCATGTTCACTAGGTCCCAGTGAGGCCCAGTTGAGGACAAGGGTCACCAGGTCTAGTTGAGGCCTAGAGGGGTAACAGATTCACTTGGTCTAGGTGACATCCAGATGGGGACCAGAGTCACCATGTCAGGGTGAGGCCCAGAGGGGATCCAGAGTCATCAGGTCCAGGTGAGGCTCACTTGTGGAACAGAGTATCCAGATCATAATGGTCCACAGGTGAGGACCAGAGTCACCAGATCTGGGTGAGGCCCAGTTAGGATCAGAGTCACAAGTTCCAGGTGAGGCCAAGAAGGATTCCACAGCAATCAGGTCCTGGTGGGCAACAAATTAACCAGGACTGTGTGAGGCCCAGATGGGGACCAGATTCACCAGGTCCAGGGGAGGCCCAGGTGGTGACCAGAGTCCCCGGGTCTGGGAGAGGACCAGGTAAGGACCAGATTCACCAGGTCCAACAGGCCCACGTGGGGACCTGAGTCACCATGTATGGGTGATGCCCAGGTGGGAACCCCACTCACGAGGTCCAGGTGAGGCCAACCTGCAGGCCAGAGTCACCAGATCCAGGTGAGGCCCTAGTGGGGACCGCAGTCACCAGGTAAATGTGAGTCTACAAGAACACCACAGTCCCCAGGTCCACGTGGGGTTCATGTGGCAAGGAGAGTCAACAGGTCCAGGTGAAACCCAGGTGGGGACCACAGTCACCAGGTCCAGATTGAGGCCTAGGTGGGGGGACGAGGGTCATCAGGACCAGTTGAGACCAAAGTGTGGAGCAAAGTTATCATGTCCATGTGAGGTACAGGTGGGGACCAGAGTAACCTTGTCCCATTGATGCCAGGTGGGAAATGAGTCACAAGGTCCATACGAGGCCTAAGTGAGGAGTAGATTCACCAGGACCTGTTGAGGCACAGTTGAGGACCAGTGTCGCCAGCTCCGCGTGAGTCCCAGAGGGGGACCAGAGTCACCGGTTCTGGTGATATCCAGGTGGTGACCAGTGTCACCACGTCAGGGTGAGGCCCAGAGGGGGACGAGAATCACTAGGTGCAGGTGAGGCCCCGATGTGGAACTGAGAAACCAGGTCCCATGATGCCCATATGAGGACCTGAGTCACCAGATCCAGGTGAGGTCCCTGTGGGAACCAGTCACCTCGTCCAGGTGAGGCCCAGGTGGGACCACAGTCACCAGGTCCAGGTGACGCCCAGGTATATAAGAGAGTATCCAGGTCCCAATGATGCCCATGTAAAGACCAGAGTTAACAGGTCCAGGAGAGGCCCAAATATGGATCAGAGTCATTGTGTTCCATGTGAGGCCAGATGGAGACCACAGGAACCAGTTACAGGAGAGCCCCATATGGGAACCAGAGCCACCAGATCCAGGTGTGGTCCAGGTGGGACCACAGTCACAAGGTCCAGGTGACGCACAGGTGGCAACAGGATTCACCAAGTACAGGTGAGGCCCAGGTGGCGAACAGTCACCAGATCCAAGTGAGGACCAGCTAAGGACCAGATTCACCAGGCCCAAGTGAAGCCCAAGGGGTGACCAGAGTCACCAGGTAAGGGTGAGGCCCAGAGGGGGAACCAGAGTAACCAGTTTTGTTTGAGGCCCAGAATGGGACCAGAGGTCCATGGTCAGAGTGAGGCCCAGGTGTGGAATAGAGTATCCAGGTCCCAATGATGCCTGTGTGAGGACCAGAGTCACTAGGGCCATGCAAGCCCAGATGGGGAACAGAATCACTAGGTCCTGGTGAGGCATAGTATAAGACCACAGTCACCAGTATCAGGGTGAGCCCCTTGTGGGAACCAGAGCCACTCATCCAGCTGAGTCCCAGGTCCATGTGAGGCCCACGTGAGGAGCAGATTCATCAAGTCGAATTGAGGCATAGCTGGGGACAAGAGTCACCAGGTCTGGGTGCGGCCTAGGTGGGGCAATATTCAGCAGTTCTGAGTTAGGTCAAAGTGGGGACGAGAGACACCAGGTCCAGGTGAGGCCAAACTGAGGACCAGAGTCACCAGATCCAGGTAAGGTCCATGTTGGAAAGAGAGTCAGCAGGACCAGGAGAGGTCCAGGTGGGGACCAGAATCACCAGATCCAGGTGAAGTCCAGGTGGGGACCAGAGTCACTAGGTCCAGATGAGGCCCAGGTGAGGACCAGAGTTACTAAGTACACGTGAGGCCCCGGTGAGGATCAGAGGCAACTGGTCCATGTGAGGCCGGCTTAGGGACCATATCAACAGATCTACTTGAGGCCCAGGTGTGGAACACAGTAAGCAGGTCCAGGTGAGTCCCCGGGGGTGACAAGAGTCACCACGTCGAGGTGAGTCCCAGGTGGGGACCAGGATCACCAGGTCCAGGGGAGGCCATTGAAAGAACCAGAGTAAACAGTTCGAGGTCAGGCGCAGGTGGAAACCAGTGTCAGCAGGTCCAAGTCAGGCCAAAGTGGGGTTCATAGTCACTAGGGCACGGTGACACTCAGAGGGCGACCAGAGTCACCTGGTCCAGGTGAGGTCCAGTTGTGGAACACAGTCACCGGGTCCCAATTTTGCCCAGTTGAGGATCATGGCCAACAGGGCCAGGTGAAGCCCTGATGGGGACCGGAGTCCCCAAATCCAGGTGAAGCCCAGTTGGGGAGCACAGTCACCAGATCCAGGGTAGTCTCAGGTGCAGACCACAATCCCTATGTCCAGGTGTGGCCCAGGTGAAGACCAGAGTTAATATGTCCAGCTGGTTCACTGTTAGTGAACAGTGTAACCATATCCTGATGCTATCCAGGTGGGTACCAGAGACACAAGGTCCTGGTGAGGCCCAGTTTGGACCAGAGACATGAGGTCCAGGTGAGGTCCCGATGGGAACCACAGTCACCAGGTCAGGTGAGGCCATGCATAGGATCAGAGTCACCAGTTACAGGTGAGGCCCAGGTGGAGCCAGAGTCACCTGTAGAGAAGAGGCCAAAGTCAGGACCAGAGTTACCATGATCAGGTCAGTCCCAGTGGGGAATAGAGTAACCATGTCCCGATGATACCCAGGTAGAACCAGAGTCACCAGGTCGTGATTGGCGCAGGTTTGGAGCATGTTCACTAGGTCCCGGTGAGGCCCAGTTGAGGCCCAGTGTCACCAGGTCAAGTTGAGGCATAGAGTGGTACCAGATTCACCTGGTCTAGGTGACATCCAGATGTCCACAGCAGCTGGGTCCACAGTAGCCAAACTGTGGGAGGAGCCTCAGTGCCCTGTGGCAGATCATGGATAAAGAGGATGGGAGATAGATGATGGTCATAGAGAGAGGAATCGTACTCAGGTATCAAAGAGAAGGAAATCTTGCCATTTGCAATGATGTGGATAGAACTAAAGGGATCATGTTAAGTGAAGTAAGTCACTTGGGAAAGAGAATGACCGTGTGGTGTCATTCATAGGTGGAATTCAAGAAGCAAAGCAGATGAACTACTGTGAAGGGAAGGAAAGACAAATAAGATCAAAACCGATGCAGGAAATACAGACTCTTAACGATAGGAAATGAACTGTGGGTCGCTGGAGGGGTGGGGCATAACAGGGGAAATAGGAAAGTGCTGCATCTCACTCTGTCCTGCTTCTCCAATACTGATTTGCTGTCCGGGGTTATTTGTTGAGGAGGATAGATGTTGTTTTTTTTCCTATTTCTAAGTTCTGTCACCATGATTTTGATAGGAATGACTTTGAAACTGAGGGTGGCTTCAGGAACTGTGGACATTTTCACAAGATGAGGCTCCCACCCCACAAGCCCAGGATGGCCTCCCAGAGCCTGGTATGGCTCAGTGCACAAGTCTTGTGCTCCTTTGGTTCAGTCTCATTATTTATTTTCCTTGATGCTCCTGAGAAGGGCGTCACATCCTTCATTTCGTTCCTGAGTGCTCATTGTCAGGACACAGCAAGGCTACTCTGCTCTGTAGTTTCAGTTTGTGTCCCGTGACTTTACTGAACCCACTCCTTAGTTCTAACAGGTTTTGGTGGAGGCTCTGGGGTTGCCTGTTTCTAGTTCCGCATCTTCAGCATATAGGGACAGTGTGACGTCCCCCTTCCAGGTGTGGATCCTTTGCTGTTTACAGCTTTATGTGCTAGAAAGCCCCACTATTGAATCAAAACTGATCCCAAGCCAAGGGCAGGAAGCCCCTATTAGAATGAAAACAGAGCTCAATGTCCTTGAAGGTCCCATATCAAAATGTAAACAGAACTTGAGGAATTGCCCCAGCCCTTCTGGAGGTCCCTGAGACCAGCCCTTAAAACTAAGCTAAAAGCCACCTCAGGGTCCAAGTCCCTGCTCCGCTCTGTCGGGTATACTTGGACACAAGCTCGAGGTGGTAAATAAACCCTCGTGTGTTTGCATCAGTGTCGGCTTCTCGGAGGTTTCTCGGATTCGCAATCTTGGGCACAACAGTCTGAGATAAAAAAAGAAAACCAAAAGAAGCTCGGACGCAGGTAGAGTGAATGCAGGATTCTGAGAGAAGCGGTGGAGACCTGGGGGCTTGTGGGCTATTCTGTGGAGGCCCCTGCAGACGGGGGGCAGGATGCTCAGCCCCAGAGCCAGAGGACCCAGAGACCCCACCCATATCCCGCACATCTGGGCCGGGTCCGAGTGAGCAGCACAGCGCTGCCCGCTGGAGTCCAGACGCGCTGATGCCCACCCCGCCTCTGACCGCGCAGATGCATCTCCCAGGCAGATGTGCACCTGACAATCAGCGCCATGGCCAATCCCCAGACCCTGCACAGACCATTCGCTGCCACCAAGTTGTCGGACCACAGAGGCTGCAGAGCTTCAGCTCTGCTTGGAAAGAAGGGTCTAGCTTCCTTTGTACTTTGTGATTTATTTTCATTTATTTTCTTTGATTCTATTATATAAATTGCCTTATTTTAACTTTTATGTATATACCTTATATATTTCTCATTTTAGGTTTCATGGTACTTTAATTGTGTTTCTTATTTTGGGATTTAGAATCTTTTAACAACCAGGTAAAAATAATCTGGTAGTTTTTTTTGGGGACGGCAGTTGTTATTGGTTTTCTTGGTTTTTTTTTTTCTTCTTTCGTTTCTGGAAAAAATAATGAGATGGAGAAATTCACCTCCATAAAATAATATGAGGTAGTACTCACAGCCAGGAAGTCCATCAATACAAATATATGATGTCTAACTACAGTTTAAAACAATGATTATAAAGATAGCATCTGGGCTGGAGAAAGAGCACAGAAAAAAACTAGAGAATCCCTTACTGTAGAAATGAAAGAATTAAAATCTAGTCAGGACAACGTTCAAAATGCTATAACTGAGATGCAGTACCAAGTGGAAGCCTTAAAAACAAGGAAGGTTATGGACCACAAAGGCAGACTTCGGCACTCAGCCACTTATTAAAACAATAACATTCATATCATGGGAGACTCCCAAGATGAAGACAGCGGAAAGGTGGGCTTGCTCAGCCATTAGAAACGACAAATAACCACCATTTCCTTCAACGTGGATGGACCTGGAAGGTATCATGCTGAGTGAAGTAAGTTAATCAGAAAAAGACAAATATTGTATGTTCTCATTCACTTGGCGAATATAGATAATAGTGAAAGGGAATATAAGGGAAGGGAGAAGAAATGTGTGGGAAATATCAGAAAGGGAGACAGAACATAACGACTCCTAACTCTGGGAAATGAACTAGGGGTGATGTAAGGGGGGGAGGGCGGGGATGGGGGTGAATGTGTGACGGGCACTGAGGGGGGCACTTGACGCGATGAACACTGGTTGTTATTCTGTATGTAGGCAAATGAACACCAATAAAAATTAAATTTATTATTAAGTAAATGAAAGAAAGAAAGAAAGAAAGAAAGAAAGAAAGAAAGAAAAGAAAGAAAGAAAGAAAGAAAGAAAGAAAGAAAGAAAGAAAGAAAGAAGAAAGAAAGAGAAAGAAAAAAGAAAGAAAGGAAGGAGAAAGAAAGAAAGAAAGAAAGAAAGAAAGAAAGAAAGAAAGAAAGAAAGAAAGAAAGAAAGAGTGGCACCTGAGTGGCTCAGTTAGTTAAGCTTCTGCCTTAGGGTCCGATCATGATCCAGGTCCCAAGGAAGGCTCCCTGTTCAGCAGGGAACCTGCTCCTCCCTCGCCCTCTGTCCCTCTAGCACATGTTTATCAGTCTTCTCTCTCTCAAATAAATAAATAGCATCTTTGAAAAAGAAACAAACAAACCCAGAGGGAAAATCAATCTCCCATGTAGAAGATTTTCAAATAATTTGTGCAGACATTCCACCCTCAAGTTCCTGAGCGTAGCTTCCCAATCTTATGTGTGGAATACACATAGTAACTTCCTTCTACAAAATATATTATGAAAAACTTAAAATAATAATGATAATATAATAATAATAATAATAATAATAAAGAATCACTTTACTACAGAGAAACCTGAGAAACACTACCTCAGCAAGATGATCAGATCAATACCAAGACTGATAAATCGTGTTGATAGTATCTATCCTTTACATGATATAATAATAATGGCAGTATATCTCTGTATATAATCCACAAAAACAGTTCAATCATGAAATAAACAACAGACATATCCCAACTGAGGGAAATTTTACAAAATACTCTACTTCTCAAAGTGTTCCAGTTCAACAACAACAAGGAAAGGGTGAGAGACTGTCACAATCCAGAGGAGCCTAAGAAAACCTGAGGACAAATGGAGTGTGGTATGAGGGATAGTGATTTAGCAAAAACTAAGGAAATCTGAATAAAGTATGGTCTTTGGTTATTGCGAAAATTTTAATATTGATTCATTAGCTAATATTTGTACCGTACTGATATAAGATATCAATAATTGGAGAAATTGAGTGCAAGTGCATGAGAATTCTCTGTACTATCTTCTCAATTTCACGATGAAGCTTTGTTTTCTTTCTAAGAAATAAGATTTAGTTTGAAAATTGATTTAAATGAATCGGGCTCCAGTGTGAAGACATTTTAAGTATCCTTGAATTAAAAAAAAAAAGAATCCTTGAATTATCTTTTGCCTTATTCTTAAAAATTTTCCTTCGATGGGAACAAAGTAAGAATTTTATATCAGAAGGAAAGAAAAACACTTATGAACACGCATAATGCCTCCTCAACCTGAAGCAGGAAAGGATAATAAATCGCAAAAATCAGATAAAAATACTTCTATTATAATAGACACCATATTGCAAGTGCATTTAAAATTAGCAATGTATAACATTTATTTCCTTGAAATTTGACTTCCAAAGAGTTCATAGTGTTTCAGTGTCAGTTGAAACGGGAAGAATCTCAGGGAAGAATCCTTCACGTAATAATAAGACCATTGGTACTAATGTCTCTCAATCATTTCCAAATCAATAAAGATGCATTTCCTGATGAGTGACTGAGCTGTGAAGAAAGAGATGAGAAACCCTCATCCCTTTGAATTACTTGTGTCAGAATATTTTAACCATAGTATTATGGATAGTATATTATCCTTATTAACAGGAAATATGTCTCAGAGTGGAATCTGAGCAATCAGATGGGCAGAGAAAAAATGCTTTAACTCGCTCCTGCACTTTTAAAGACAAAGGAGAACTTTTCTATGTACAAAGTCATTTGTCAAGATAGCCTTAGGGAATAAGAGTCTGCAGCATCGAATCCTGCTGCACAGCTGGGATGCCCGTGCCCCAGTTCTTCCTAATCTCAAATCCCTGGGCCTGTCCCACAACACAGGTAGCCACGCTGAGGTCATTTGCAATTTCTCTCTTAGGAGCTCCAGGGAGGGGGGCATGAGCTAGATAGGATGGGACAGGATGCGTGGAGGTTGAGAACATTACGGCCATTCTACTTTACGTTCAGTATTAGCACAGGTCCAGCAATCCCAGGCCCCTGTGAAGAAGAGCTGAAATTTACATTACTTCAGTTACTGTAAAAAAAACAAAGTTTACAGCTTAATGTCTTAGAAAGCCCCACAATAGAATAAAAACTGAGCCTAAGCAAAGGGCTGGAAACCCAATTAGAATGAGAAGAGAGCTCAATGCCCCTGAAGGCCCCATATCAAAATGTAAACAGAACTGGAGGAATTGCTCCAGCCCTTCTGGAGGTCCCCGAGACCAGCCCTTAAAAGTAAGCTAAAGCACTCCTCGGGGTCCAAGTCCCTGTTCCACTGTGTGGCGTATACTTGAACCCATGCTCGAGTTTGTAAAACAACCCACGTGTGTTTGCATCAGTGTCAGCTCTTTAGTGGATTCTCGGATTCGCTATCTTGGGCACAACACCCCCATGACCCCTCCCCACCTGGACTGATCTCCTGTCCCCTCCCACCCATGCTGACCCTCAGTCACCTCCCCGTCCACAACAGCGGGGCACAGGCCCTCACACAGGTCCCACGGGCACGGTGGGCACTCCCGCCATCCCCAGGCTCCCAGGGGGAGGAAGGAGGTTTTGGCAGGACACACCACCATGGTGGCCCCAGGGCTCCCTGTCCAGGAGAGCACCTGGTGAAAGGTCGGGGTCTGTGTCCCTGATGCCAGCTCCTCCTCCCTGGTTTTCCCACAGGAAATGAGAGAGTAGGACCTGGTCTCCTCCAGGGACATCACACAGGTGGATCTGGACGTCAACAGGACGTTCAGCAGTCACATCATATTTTGGGACTACTACGGGGTAGGGTGAGGTTGAGGGGACAGGGGGGATCAGGACCCAGGGGAGGACCGGGGCATTCCGGGTAGGGAAAACGGGACTTCTGAGTCGGGGGGCAGAACAGCAGCCAACAACAAACCGCTCCATGGTAGGGTGTTGGGGATGACCTCTGTGCCCCACCCCCAGGGACTCGGGGATGAGGAGGCCACTAGGATGGGGCCTCCAGGGCTTGTCATGGGAGCTGAACTCCAAAGGGAAGAGGGACGACCCCCTGAGAAGCAGGGGATGGGGTGGGGAACATGGGGGGCAGGAACCGGACCTGGGTGCCAGGCGGAATGGCCGCGGCAGGAGCAGGACACACTTCGATCCCATGTGGGTTGGACGGATCAGAGTGACAACCACTCTCAGTGCTTTACATGTTTCTAAGTTCTATGCATTGAATTTGAGACAATTTGCAATTTGAAAACACACATAATATGATGAACCCTGTATAATGCCCCCGGTCCAGCCAGGGCTATGCACTGACCACACCCGGCCCCAGGGGCATGTGTTGCAGCAAACCCCAGACTGGAGTCTCCTTAAAGGGTAGACGTCTCGATCCCTGGGTGGCGCAGCGGTTTGGCGCCTGCCTTTGGCCCAGGGCGCGATCCTGGAGACCCAGGATCGAATCCCACATCGGGCTCCCGGTGCATGGAGCCTGCTTCTCCCTCTGCCTGTGTCTCTGCCTCTCTCTCTCTCTCTGTGACTATCATAAATAAATAAAAAATTTAAAAAAAAAAAAAAAAAAAAAAAAAAAAAAAGGGTAGACGTCTCATTTTGCATCTTAGAGGAAGGGGATGCCCTGTGTCCGCAGGCCCCCCACGACATCTCCCTCATTCCCCACTGCCACTCCATCCACCTACATCCTCTACCTCAATGGGATCCCACCTACACCATCCCCCACACTCCACCACTATCATACCCCTGCCCCCACACCATCCACCCACACACCATCGGCCCCCAGCAAGGACCCGGTGTAGGTGACCCCTGTGGGACATGCTCAGCCTCCCTGGGGTTCTCTGGAAACCCTGCTCCCATCAGAAGCCCAGGTGTCCCATAGAGTACTCAGGGGTTGCAGGGAGGAGGGAAGACAGGGAGCCCCCAACAGGGTGTGTGCAGTTGAGTGGTGCAGAGGAAGCACTGTGCCCTGCCTCTGCCCACTGTCCGTCCTGGAGGGTGGCACACCCTGCACAGGACACCAGCCCCTAACCCAGGGGGATCTGGACTGGCCTGGCCCTGGGCTCTGTGAGGGTGGGTGTGATTTGAGCCCCCGCCCCAGGCCCAAGAAAAAGACTAATGGGATCAGGCCCCCATGGCCCTCTCCAGCGCTGGATTCTGGCCCCACACTGAGCGAGCCCTCTCACAGCTGGATGTGGCATCCTGGACCCTGGGGATTCCCCACAGATCCAGGTCGCTGACCTAGGGCAGCCTTGGGGATCCCGGGACACCCAAGGTTGGGGAGAGCAGAGGTGGGCCGGTGGGCCCCACCCGCACCCACACCAGGAGGCAGACTCCTCCAGGTGCTGGGGCCGCAGGGTCCCCGTGGCTGGGGTCCAGCTGCCCTGCGGGGACCCAGCTAGGAACCCATGAGCTGCAGGTCTAGGTCAGCTCTGCTGTCCTCAGAACCGTCTCTCAGGCTGAAACCTCAGGACACACGCCCCCACCCGAGGTCCACACGTGCTTCCGGTTGGGGGACTCTAGCACTCGCACCCCATCCATGTGATTCTTGCCCTCCCCTAAAGGACCGACATTCCCTCCACAGGGGAAGACGCGAACCCTCGACTCTGAGCCCATTTGCTGTAGAATGTCTATTGACATGTGTTGTGGTGTGAAAATGCACAGCCAGCCCGTTTCTGTGTCTCCCAGAACTCTGTGTACGGAGCGTGGATAGACCCACAGAGAGGAGGAAGCGGCACCACCCAGTCCCCAAACAGCTCCTGCATGGGCACTGCAAGGCACACACAGCTGATGTCCCCACGTGCCTTCCAGGGGCGGCCAGACGCCAGAGTCAGGACCCAACAAACTGTACTGTGACTCAGCCTGTGCCACATGGGCCAGGAGGGTCTGGGACAGAGTGACGGCCAGGGAGCCTCAGATCACCAGGGTCTATGTAAAGCGACCTGGGAGGTCTCTTCTCCCTCTGTCAAGGGGGCTACGGATTGTGAAATATTTCCTCCTCTCTTTCAGCTTCTGGATTTCCTCTTCCTTTGTTCTTCCTAATTCTAGTTTACCTCCACCCTGCATCCAAACCAATGACCAAAGAGGCTTCTTTATGATATCCGGTCCTAAAAGGAGGCTGAGCTCTGGCTACCGGGTTCAGAAATGATCATTTTCTAGGTGTATGCTGATCCCCCGAACTCGTGCCTTCGTGGCCCTTCTCTCTCTGCAGAATGAGGGGAACCACAGGTCTTACAATGAAAGACGCCCACTTCCACTCGGGCGGGACTATCCCTTGTGGAGGACGTCATCTGGGCCAAGTAGTGTAAACGGGGCGATCAAGAATAGTTCGCAGGTGAGACATAAGCAAACACTTATCTTTGATGTCATGCTTTATTTGTTCATCCATTTATTATTTGTTAAATATTTTAATTTTATGTCCTGTCTATACCCAATACGGTGTTCAAACTCATAACCCTGAGTTCAAGATCCCCCAACCAGGCCAGCCAGGCACCCCAGTGCCATGTTTCATAACTCTTTCCTTCCTTGCCTATCTCTGCATCCAACTGGAACATTGAGTCCTTGACGGGGAGCTTTAGTTACCTCCGAATCCTAGAATGTTCTCACTGTATCCCAATCCTAGATTGACATTTACCATTGAATAACACTTTAAATAAATAGTCAGTAAGATAACTACTACAGAAAAGGAAATTATCAAGTTTTCACGTATGTGGTCCCTGCTCCCTGGGCTCCCAGGGAAGCTATGGTTTCTTTAACATTGATCAAGGTCCAAATGACTCCACCACACCTCAAAGCGTGGGCTTAGTTTCTGCCCTGACACATGCAACATCCCTGCTTCAATTAACATGTATCAATCAATCAAAGGGAGCCTAACTGGCTCAGTGTGCTTCATAAGAACATGGGACTTTGTTCTTGGGGTAGCATGTTCAAGCCCAATGTTGGCTGTAGAGATTACAGAAAAATAAAATCTTAAAAAAATCAATCAGTTTATCTTGGGGAGACATAGCCCCTGATTCCACAAGGACAGGGAGCCAGTTGATGGGTCTACGCACAGTATTATATGCAGCAGAACACAAAATGTGAACTTTCAGAAGTCTCTTAGAGTGGGGGACACACCAGCCTTAAGGTGTTCAGGTGGAGAAGTCAGGTACAGTCCCTGGAGTGACAGGGTGGGCTCAGGATCCCACGGGACCCAAGGATGGTGGCACCAACTGTTCCCAGGCACAGGAGCGGGAACGCGGCTGAGAGCAGTGGGACTCGGGCCAGCTGTCTGCCCTGTGTGGCCATAAGCTGCAAACCCCTGTGCAGTCACCGGGCCGCGTTCCTGGGACAGGCCAGCAAAGGCCAGGAGTGGGAGGACACCCTCCCGGGCACGAAGAGCGCAGGTCTCCACCAGGGCAGCCCCTAAAATTTGGAGTTTTAAACATCAGTAACTTGTCTGTGTGGAGGCTGACAAAATTGAGGCGGTTCCACTTTAAGTTCACTGTTAGCACAAGTACTGCCATCCCAGGACCCTGTGAATAAGAGCTAAAATTTACATTACTTCAGTTACAGGAAAAAAATTAAAAAACAGCTTAGAGCTTAAGGTCCCAGAAAGCCCCATATTAGACTGCGAACAGAGCTCAATGCCCTTGAAGGCCCAATATCAAAATGTAAACAGAACTTGAGGAATTGCTCCAGCCCTTCTGGAGGTCACCGAGACCAGCCCTTAAAACTAAGCTAAAACCCACTTCGGGGTTCAAGTGCATGCTCCTCTGTGTCGGGTGTACTTGGACCCAAGCTCGAGTTTGGAAATCAACCATCGTGTATTTGCATTGGTGTCGGCTCCTCAGTGGTTTCTCCTATTTGCTATCTTGGGCACAACACCTCCATGTCATCTCCCCACCTGGGCTGACCCCCTGTCCCCTCCCCCCCAGGCTGACCCTCAGTCACCTCCCCACCCACAACAGCTTGGGACATGCCCTCACACAGTTCCCATGGGCTCGGTGGGCACTCCCGCCATCCCCAGCCTCCCAGGGCAAGACAGGATGTTTCGGCAGACCCACTCCCATGGTGGCCACAGGGCTCCCTGCCCAGCATGGCAGCTCGTGACAGGTCGTGGTCTGTGTCCCTGATGCGAGCTCCTGCTCCCTGGTTTTCCCACAGGAAATGAAGGAGGAGGCCCTGGTCTCCTCCAGGGACATCACGCAGGTAGACCTGGACGTCAACAGGATGTTCAGCAGCCACACTATGTTTTGGGCCTGCTAGGGGGTCAGGTGAGGCTGCTGGGCCAGGGGGCTTAGGGGCCCCAGGGGAGGCCTGGGGGTTTCGGGGTAGGGAAAATGGGGCTTCTGAAGCTGAGGGGAGCAAGAGCAGCCAACAACACACCGCTCCATGGTAGGGTGATGGGGATGACCCACATGCCCCCAACCCCGGGGCCTCAGGGATGAGGAGGCCAATTGGATGGGGCCTCCAGTGGTTGCCATGGGAGCTGAACCCCATAGGGGAGAGGGACGGTGCCCTGAGAAGCAGGGGATGGGGTGGGGGACGTGGGGGGCAGGAACCAGGCCTGGGGGCCAGGCGGCATGGCCACGGCTAGAGCAGGACACACATCAATCCCATGAGGGTCGGATGAGTCAGAGTGACACCCACTCTCGGTGTTTTATATTTCTAAATTCTATGCATTTAATTTGAGACAATTTGCAATTTGAAAACATACATAGTATGATGACCCCCAGATAATGACCCTGGTCCAGCCAGGGCCCTGCACTGACCACACGGTGCCACAGGGGCAGGTGTCTCAGCAAATCCTAGACTGGGGTAGCCTTTAACTGTAGAAGTCTCCTTGTGCATCTTAGAGGAAGGGGATGGCCTGTGTCCGCAGGCCCCCCACAACATCCTGCTCATTCCCCACCCCCACATCATCCCCCTACATCATTATCCCCAATGGCATTCCACATAACACCATCCCCCTCACAGCCCCACAGCCCCACACAATCCTAACCCACACTACACCACAACACCATCCCCCCTACACCATTCCCCACACTCCACCACCATCATACCCCTGGTCCCACACCATCTACCCCACACCATCGGCCCCCAGCAAAGACCCGGTGCAGGTGACCCCCGTGAGACATGCTCAGCCTCCCTGTGATTCTCTGGATACCCTGTTCCCATAAGAAGACCGGGTGTTCAATAGAGCACACAGGGGTTGCAGCGGGGAGTGAAGGCACGGAATCCCCAACAGAGTGGGTGCAGGTGAGTGGTGTAAAGGAACCACTGTGCCTTGCCTCCGCCCACTCTCCCTCCTGGAGGGTGACACACCCTGCACAGGACAACAGCCCCTAACCCAGTGGGACCTGGGCTGCCCTGGCACCAGGATCTGTGGGGGCTGGGTTGATTTGGGCCCCCCAGGGCCCAACACAAAGACGAATGTGTTCCAGCCCCCCATGGCCCTGGGCAGGCCTGGATTCTGGCCCCACGCTGAGCGAGCCCTCTCACAGCTGGATGTGGCCTCCTGGGCCCTGGGCGTGACCCCCATATCCAGGTCGCAGACCTAAGGCAGCCCTGAGGATCCCGATACACCCCAGGGCGGGGAGAGCAGGGGTAGGCCGGTGGGCCCCACCCGCACCCACACCAGGAGGCAAGCTCCTCCAGATACTCGGGCCCCAGGAGGCCCGAGGCCAGGGTCCAGCTGCCCTGCGGGAACCCAGTGCAGGAGCCCATGAGCTGCAGGTCAAGTTCAGCTCTGCTGTCCTCAGAACCATCTCTCAGGCTGAAACCTCAGGACACACGCCCCCACCCGGAGTCCACACATGCTCCCAGGTGGGGAACTCCAGCACTCAACCCCCAACCCATGTGATTCTTGTCCTCCCGTAAAGGACTGAAAGGTCTCCCTCCCCAGGTGAAGGCGCTCACCCACGGCTCTGAGCACGTTTACTGTAGAAAGTCAATAAAGTGTAGTGGTGTAAAAATGCACAGCCAGCCCTTTTCTGTGTCTCCCAGAACTCTGTGCACGGGGTGTGGAGAGACCCACAGAGAGGAGGAGGGGGTATCACCCAGGCCCCAAACAGCCCCTGCAGGGACACTGCAAGGCATACACAGCTGATGTCCCCATGTGCCTTCCAGGGGTGGCCAGACGCCAGGGTCAGGACCCCACAGACTATACTGGGACTCATCCTGTGCCACGCGGGCCAGAATGGGCTAGGACAGAGTGACAGCCAGGGAACCTCAGGTCACCAGGGTCTGTTCAAAGCGACCTGGGAGGTCTGTGCTCCCTCTGTCCAGGAGGCCGGGGCTGGCCCGGTTCCAGGGCACATACTACCCTCCCCGCATCCCCATGCCAGTGTGCCTGGGGCACAGAGGGCCTGTGGGGCGCTCAGCATGGCCCTGGAAGGGATGTCAGGACAGCAGGCCCTTGTGTTGTGCCCAAGACTACCAATCTGAGAAACCACCAAGGAGCCGACACCGAAGCAAACTCCCGAGGGTTTCTCTACAAGGTGGAGCTTGGGTCCAAGTTCACCCGACACAGCGGAGCAGGGACTTGGACCCCGAGACCAAGAGGCATAGCAGATTTATAGGGTCAGTGGACTGTGGGATATGCAGAAATTTGCACATTCAGGTCGGTCAACACGCAGGTGGCTGACTGAATTACACCTTACACTATAGTATCCACTTGAGCTGGCCTATTACTTTGGTCAGAATCAGTGCGCAGTTTTGGGGGACACAAAGCAGGGTTACATTGTTATGAGCCGATTTCCGATTAGGGTGTGCCCACCAGCTTGACTTGGGTGGGGCAGCGCCTTAAGCCATAAGCTGGTCATTTGGGGGTCATAGGGGAGGTGGTGGGTGTAGCACAAAATGGAATCAGTCCTGCTCTGCTTGTCCAGGGGTATGGGAATTTTGTTAAATTTCCTGGGTCCCAACTTGCAGCTCATGCACCTGGGCAACGCTCACCAGGTGGACTCAGCGTGCACACCTTGTGGTGATGGATCTATCACACCCGCGTGTGGAGGACACCCTCCTCGCCCTAGTGAGTAGGTGTTGGGTGAGCATGGGGCTCAGCCTGAAAGCCAGGCAGCACAGGGGACTGAGGAACCCCAGCCCCGTCCCCATCCCGACCACACAGATGCACCCTCAGCGCTCCCCGCCTGGGCACCCAGATTTTCAGGAGCTCCCGCCAGGGTGGCCCCGAGGTCTGACTCCCTGCTGGAGAGGCATCGGAGAGAACAGAAGCAGCCGGAGCGTGGCAAGACCCACTGCCAGACATGGGAATGTGGCCAAGCCAGACCTACCACCTCAGCTGACCCTCCAGCTGAAATTCGCTACAGGAGCGAGCCGCGGGTCGGCCAGGAAAGCCCAGCTAGCCACCCAGCATCAGCACGAGAAATGATGTTGTACCAACCATTTCGGCGTTTGGGCTACCCGGACAGAGGATCTGATAGCTGCACATGATAGCTTCATGTGATAGACACACACACACCCCACAACCTACAAAAGTCAGAGTCCCCCCAATGTTGTCAAACAGCAGCTGGATGGTTACATACACGACGCTGTGGTCCCCAATAGGATACCTGGAAGACGCTATAAACCATGACTACAGAGGTGCTGGAGGCACGGAGATGTGCCTGCTGTGTTCCAAAAAGGAACGCAGAGGGGCAGGAAGCATCCTACGGAGGGGGGGTTCTCCTAGGAAAGGACACCAAGTCCCTGTGAAGGCTACGGTTGGTGAAATCTTTCCTCTTCTCTTTCAGCTTCTGCTTTTTTTTTTTAATTTTTATTTATTTATGATAGGCACACAGTGAGAGAGAGAGAGGCAGAGACACAGGCAGAGGGAGAAGCAGGCTCCATGCACCGGGAGCCTGACGTGGGATTTGATCCTGGGTCTCCAGGATCGCGCCCTGGGCCAAAGGCAGGCGCTAAACCGCTGCGCCACCCAGGGATCCCTCAGCTTCTGCTTTTCCTCCTAAAGGCCATTTTCCTCAATCATAATAGCAAAAATTTATTTTATGTTTTTAAATTTCTTTTTATTGGAGTCCAGTTTGTATGAATTCTTTCTTCAGCAAGGGTGTCATTCAGGATAGAAGGAAAGATTTTCCCAGACAGGCAAAATATAAAGGAGTTCATGACTGCTAAACCAGTCCACTAAGGAATTTTAAGAGGGACTATTCTAGTGGGGGAAAAAAAGAGACAAAAGCAACAAAGACTAGAAAGGATCAGAGAACGTCACCAGAAACACCAACTCTACTGGTAAAACAAAGGCACAAAGTTCATATCTTTGAATAAGCACTTTGAATGCTAATACTAAATGCTCCAATCAAAAGATATAGGGTATCATAGTGGCTTAAAAAACAGGATCCGGGATGCCTGGGTGGCTCAGGGGTTAAGTCTCTGCCTTTGACTCAGGGTGTGATTCTAGAGTCTGGGATCGAGTCCCATATTGGGGTCCCGGTGGGGAGCCTGCTTCTCTCTTGGCCTAATTTTCTGCCTCTGCCTCTGTCTCTGTCTCTGTCTCTATCTCTCTCTCTCATGCTCTCAAAAATAAAATTGTTATTAAAAAAACAAGTCCATCTGTATGCTGCCTAATAGATGGTCACCTTAGACCTATAGACAACAGCAGATTGAAAGGCAGGGGATGGAAAATCATCTATCATGCTAAGGGTTATGAAAAGTAAGCTGGAGACCAATACTTATATTAGACAAACTAGATTTGAAACCAAACCCTGGGGGTCACCTGGTGGCTCAGTGGTTGAGCATCTGCCTTCGGCGCAAGGTGTGTTCGTGGGATCCCAGGATCGAGTCCCACATTGGCATCCCTTTGGGGAGCCTCTCTCCCTCTGCCTATGTTTCTGCCTCTGCTTTTCTGTGTATCTCTCATGAATAAATAAATAAATAAAATATTTAATCTCAAAAAGAAAGAACAAATACTGTAAGAAGTGATGAAGAAGGGCATTATTTCATAGTTAAAAAGACTCTCCATCAGGATCAAACAACTAAATATTTATGATGCCAACATGCGAGTACCTAAATATGGAATCCAGTTACCAATAAACGTACAGGAACTCACTGATAATAATACAGTGACAGGGGATTTTAACACCTACCCACTTATGGCAATGGACCGATCGTCTATGCAGAAAATCAACAGGGGAACAATAGCCTTGACACACTGGACCACAGGGACTCCACAGATATAGTCTGAATATTTCTTCCTAAAGCAAAATACACATTCCTTTCAAGTGCACATGGGACATTCTCCAGAACAGATCATATCATGGGCCACAAATCAGCCCTCAACAGGTATAACAGATACAAGAAGGTTGATATCACACCCTGTACATTTTCGACCACGACGCTATGAAACTTGAAGTCGACAGTAAGAAAAAATTTGGACAGACCTAAAATACGTGGAGATTATGAACATCCTACCAGAGAAGGAATGGAGCAACCAGGAAAATAAAGAGGAAATTTAAAACAAATGAAAATGAAAACATGTTTCTCCAAACCACTGGGATGTAGCAAAGGCAGTCCAGAGGGAAGTACATAGCAATACAGGCCTATCTCAGGAAACAAGAAGTCTCTAATACACAACCTAACCTTACACCTAAAGGAGCTGGAAAAGGAATAGGAAACAAAGCCTAAAGCCTACAGAAGAAGGGAAAAAATAAAGATGAGAGCAGAAATAAACAATACAGAAACAGTAGAATGGAATAACGAAACAAAGAGATGGTTCTTCAAAATAATTAATAAATGGATCAAGCCCTAGCCAGCCAAATGAACGAGAAATGAGAAAAGACCTAAATAAATAAAATCACAAAAGAGAAAAGAGAGATCACAATCAACACCAGAAAAATAAGACAATCATAAGGGAATACTATGAAAGATTATATGTTAACAAACTGGGAGACCTGGAAGAAATGGACAAATCCCTAGAAATGTGCAAACAAGCAAAACTGAAATAGGAAGAAATCGAAAATGTGAATAGACCCATAACTAGCAGAGGAATTGAATCAGCAAGGCAGCTGGGTGCCTCAGTGGTCGAGCATGTGCTTTGGCTCAGGTCATGATCCCGGGGTCCTGGGGAATAAAGTCACACATCAGGCTCCCCGCATGGAGCCTCATTTTCCCTGTGCCTATACCTATGCATCTCTGTGTCTCTCATGAATACATAAATAAACTCTTTAAAAATGAAAAAAGATAAAAAGATGAGAAAGGACCCAAATAAAATCACAAATGAGAAAAGAGAAATAACATTAGAGAAATACAAACAAGTAAAGGAGAATATGATGAAAAACTACATGCCAGCAACCTAGAACCTGGAAGAAATAGATCAATTCCTGGAAATATATAACACAGCAAAAATGAAAAATGAAGAAATAAGAAATTTGAACAGACAGTTACCAGCAAAGAAATTGAATCAGCAATCAGGGTTCCCCAACAGGAGACTCTTAGATCAATAGAACAGAATGGAAAGCCAAAACAAGATACAAACATGTATCTATGACCCATAATGGACAACAAGGCAGGAAGGAATATCCAATGGCACAAAGACAGTCTCTTCAACACTAACCCTGACCCCCGGATAAGAACAAATGGTGTTGGGAAAACCAGGCAGCCAAATGCAGAAGAATGAAACTGGACCACTTTCTTACACCATATATATAAAAAATGAATTCAAAATGGATGAAAGACCTAAATGTGAGATCTGAAACCATACATAGAAGAAAAGATAGGCAGCAACGTTTTTGACATTGGCCATTGGATCTTCTTTCAGGATATGCCTCTGAGGTGAGGGAAACAAAAGCAAAAATACTCTTGGGACTTCATCAAATTCAAAAGCTTCTGCAAAGTGAAGGAAACAAGTAAAGCTAAAAAGCAACATACAGGAGGAGAGGCAAGATGGCGGAAGAGAAGGGTCCCCAAGTCACCTGTCCTGACCAAATTACTTAGATAAACTTCAAATCATCCTGAAAATCTAGGAATTTAGCCTGAGACTTAAACAGAGACCAGATAGAATGCTACAGTGAGAAAAGTTCACACTTCTATCAAGGTAGGAAGATGGGGAAAAAGAAATAAAGATACAAAAGGCATCCAAGGGGGAGGGGCCCCACAGAGCCAGGCTAAGGCCAGGGCGAGTGCCCCCCGGGCAGGAGAGCTCTGTCCCAGAGAAGCAGGAGCTGCACCATTCTTCCAGGGGGAAATGACGCCAGCAGGGATTCAGAGGAAGACCCCAGGAGGGCGGGGATACCCTCGGGCTCCATGAGACACAAACATACACCTGCACTCCCAGGAGATTGCACCGAGCTCCCTAAGGGCTGTAGGGCACATGCATTGACCCAGGAGCAGCTCTGAGGGCATTCGGCAGCGGCTCTGTGCGGAGGGGGCAGCGGGTCCCTGGGAACAGCTAGGTGGCGGCGCCTAGGGCAGAGGAAGGGGCTTCGTGTGGAGGGGGCTGCGGGGCTCCAGGAGCAGCTCAGAGGGGGCTATGGCGGCTCCGTGGAGAGGTGCCTACCCGGCCGGGAGCGAGAATCCAACAGCACAGGTCGGGGAGCACAGGGCCGGGACACAGCCCAGGATTCGGCCTCCCCCGGGACAGGCAGAGGCCTGGAGGGCCCAGGACAGCAAGGACGCTCCTGCTCAGAGATGAGAAGATCAGCAGCCCTGCCCCAGAGCCTCCAGGCCCTGCAGACGGACTGCTCCAGAGTTACTGGGGAGGCTGAATATAGGTGTTCCGACCTGGCTGCTGCCACTGGGGTTGTTCCTCCTTGGGCGTCACAGGGTATACAACCCCCACTGAGCGCTTCACCAGGCAGGGGGAGAGGAGCTCCCCCAAGGGCTAGCACCTGAAAATTTGCACAACAGGCCCCTCCCCCCAGAAGACCAGCTAGACGGCCAAGTTCCAGGGGAAGTCAAGGGACTTAAAGTAGACAGAATCAGAAGATACTCCCCCATGTTCTTTTTAAATTTCTGATTGCTTCCCCCACCCTTTCCCCCTTTCCTTTCTTTCTTTTTCTTTCTCCTTTTATTCTCTTTTTTGCTTTTTTCTTCCTTTTTCCTTTTTTCTTTTTCTCTTCTCTTTTTTTCTTTCTCTCTTCTCTTTTTCTCCTTTTCCCAATACAACTTGTTTTTGGCCACTCTGCACTGAGCAAAATGACTAGAAGGAAAACCTCACCTCAAAAGAAAAAACAGTCCTCTCTCCCACAGAGTTACAAATCTGGATTACAACTCAATGTCAGAAAACCAATTCAGAAGCACTATTATACAGCTACTGGTGGCTCTAGAAAAAAGCATAAAGGACTCAAGAGACTTCATGACTGCAGAATAGATACAATCAGGCAGAAAGTAAAAAACAATTGAATGAGATGCAATCCAAACTAGAATTCCTAATGACGAGGGTTAACGAGGTGGAAGAACGAGTGAGTGACATAGAAGAAAAGTTGATGGCAACGAGGAAAACTGAGGAAAAAAGAGACAGACAATTAAGAGACCAGGAAGACAGATTAAGGGAAATAAACGACAGCCTGAGGAATAAAAACCTATGTGTAATTGGGATCCTGAGGGTGCCGAAAGGGACAGAGGGACAGAATATGTATTTGAACAAATCCTAGCTGAAAACTTTCCTAATTGGGAAGGGAAACAGGCATTCAGATCCAGGAAATAGAGAGATCCCACCTAAAATCAATAAAAACCGTCTAACACCTCGATTTAATAGTGAAGCTTGCAAATTTCAAAGATAAAGAGAAGATCCTTAAAGCAGCAAGGGACAAGAAATCCCTGACCTTTATGGGGAGGAGAAGACCTCTCCACAGCGACCTGGCAGCCCAGAAAGTGCTGGCTGGATATATTCAGGGTCCTCCATGAGAATAACATGCAACCAAGAATACTTTATCCAGCCAGGCTCTCATTCAAAATGGAAGGAGAGGTAAAGAGCTTTCAAGACAGGCAGGAACTGAAAGAATATGTGACCTCCAAACCAGCTCTGCAAGAAATTTTAAGGGGGACTCTTAAAATTCCCCTTTCAGAAGAAGTTCAGTGGAACAATCCACAAAAACAAGGACTGAATAGATGTCATGATGACACTAAACTCATATCTGTTGATAGTAACTCTGAACGTGAATGGGCTTAATGACCTCTTCAAAGGTGCAGGGTTTCAGACTGGATAAAAAATCAGGACCCAACTATTTGCTTTCTACAAGAGACTCATATTAGACAGAAGGACACCTACAATCTGAAAATAATGGGTTGGAGAACCATTTACCATTCAAATGGTCCTCAAAAGAAAGCAGTGAAAAAAAAAGAAAGAAAGAAAGCAGTGGTAGCCATCCATATATCAGATAAACTAAAATTTACCCTGAAGACTATAGTGAGAGATGAAGACAGACACTAAATCATACTTAAAGGATCTATCCAACAGGAGGGCTTAACAATCCTCAATATATATTCCCCGAATATCGGAGCTGCCAAATATTTAAACCAATTAATAACAAAAGTGAAGAAATACTTAGATAATAATTATCTTATACTTGGTGACTTCAATCTAGGTCTTTCTACCCTCGATAGGTCTTCTAAGCACAACATCTCCAAAGAAACGAGAGCTTTAAATGATACACTGGAGCAGATAGATTTCACAGTTATCTACAGAACTTTACATCCAAACTGAACTGAATAAACATTCTTCTCAAGTGCACATGGAACGTTCTCCAGAATAGACCACATACTGGGTCACAAATCACGTCTGAACCGATACCAAAAGATTCAGATCATCCCCTGCACATTCTCAGACCATAATGCCTTAAAATTAGAACTAAATCACAACAAGAAGTTTGGAAGGACCTCAAACACATGGAGGTTAAGGACCATCCTGCTAAAAGATGAAAGGTTCAACCAGGAAATTGAGGAAGAATGAAAAGGATTCATGGAAACTAATTGGAATGAAGATACAAATGTTCAAAATCTTTGGCATGCAGCAAAAGCAGTCCTAAGGGGGAAATACATCACAATAGAAGCATCCATTCAAAAACTGGAAAGATCTCAAATACAAAAGCTAACCTTACTCATAAAGGAGCTAGAGAAAAAAACAGCAGCTAGATCCTACACCCAAACTGAATAAGAGATTTAATTAATATTAGAGCAGACCTCAAGGAAACTGAGACCATAAGAAATGTGGAACAGATCAACAAAACCAGGAGTTCGTTCTTTGAAAGAATTAATACCATATATAAACCATTAGCCAGTCTTATTAAGAAGAGAGACAAGACTCAAATTAATAAAATCATGAATGAGAAAGGAGAGATCACTACCAACACCAAGGAAATACAAACGATTTTAAAAACATATTATGAACAGCTATACGGAAATAAATTAGGCAATCTAGAAGAAATGGACGCTTTCCTGGAAAGCCACAAACTACCAAAACTGGAACAGGAAGACATAGAAAACCTAAACAGGCCAATAACCAGGGAGGAAATTGAAGCAGTCATCAAAAACTTCCCAAGACACAAAAGTCCAGGGCCAGATGGCTTCCCAGGGGAAATCTATCAAACTTTTAAAGAAGAAACCATACCTCTCCTACTAAAGCTGTTTGGAAAGATAGAAAGAGATGGAGTACTTCCAAATTCATTCTATGAAGCCAGCATCACCTTAATTCCAAAACCAGACAAAGACCCCACCTAAAAGGAGAATACAGACCAATATCCCTGATGAACATGGATGCAAAAATTCTCAACAAGATACTAGCCAATAGGATCCAACAATACATTAAGAATATTATTCATCATGACCAAGTAGGATTATCCCCGGGACACAAGTCTGGTTCAACACGTGTAAAAAAATCAATGTCATTCATCATATCAGCAAGAGAAAAACCAAGAACCATATGATCCTCTCATTAGATGCAGAGAAAGCATTTGACAAAATAGAGCATCCGTTCCTGATCAAAACTCTTCAGAGCGTAGGGATAGAGAGAACATTCCTTGACATCTTAAAAGCCATCTACGAAAAGCCCACAGCAAATATCATTCTCAGTGGGGCAGCACTGGGAGCCTTTCCCCTAATACCAGGAACAAGACAGGGATGTCCACTCTCACCATTGCTATTCAACATAGTCTGGAAGTCCTAGCCTTAGCAGTCAGACAGCAAAAAGACATTAAAGGCATTCAAATTGGCAAAGAAGAAGTCAAAATCTCCCTCTTCTCAGATGACATGATACTCTACCTAGAACACCCAAAAGCCTCCACCCCAAGATTGCTAGAACTCATACAGCAATTTGGTAGCATTGCCATATAAAAACTCAATATCCGGAAATCAATGGCATTTCTATACCCTGACAATGAGACTGAGGGAAGAGAAATTAAGGAGTCAATTTCATTTACAGTTGCACCCAAATCAAAAGATACCTAGGAATAAACCTAACCAAGGAGGTAAATGATCTATACCCTAAAAACAATAGAACACTTCTGAAAGAAATTGAGGAAGACACAAAGAGATGGAAAAATATTCCATGCTCATGGATTGGCAGAATTAATATTGTGAAAATGTCAATGTTACCCAGGCAATGTACACGTGTAATGCAATCCCTATCAAAATACCATGGACTTTCTTCAGAGAGTTAGAACAAATTATTTTAAGATTTGTGTGGAATCAGAAAAGATCCCGAAAGCCAGGGGAATTTTAAAAAAGAAAACCATATCTGGGGGCATCACAATGCCAGATTTCAGGTTGTACTACAAAGCTGTGGTCATCAAGACAGTGTGGTACTGGCACAAAAACAGTCACATAGATCAATGGAAGAGAATAGGGAACCCAGAAGTGGACCTTGAACTTTATGGTCAACTAATATTCGATAAAGGAGGAAAGACTATCCATTGGAAGAAAGACAGTCTCTTCAATAGATGGTGCTGGGAAAATTGGACATCCACAGTCAGAAGAATGAAACTAGACCACTCTCTTTCACCATAAACAAAGATAAACTCAAAATGGATGAAAGATCTAAATGTGAGACAAGAATCCATCAAAATCCTAGAGGAGAACACAAGCAACACCCGTTTTAAACTTGGACACAGCAACTTCTTGAAACGTACATCCATGAAGGCAAAAGAAACAAAAGCAAAAATGAACTATTGGGACTTCATCAAGATAAGAAGCTTTGCACAGCAAAGTATACAGTCAACAAAACTAAAAGACAACCTACAGCATGGGAGAAGATATATGCAAAAGAATTTTCAGATAAAGGGCTAGTTTCCAAGATCTATAAAGAGCTTCTTAAAATCAACACCAAAGAGACAAACAATGCAATCATGAAATGGGCAAAAGACATGAAGAGAAATCTCACAGAGGAAGACACTGACATGGCAACATGCACATGAAAACATGCTCTGCATCACTTGCCCTTAGGGATATACAAATCAAAACCACAATGAGATACCACCTCACACCAGTGAGAATGGGGAAAATTAAAAAGGCAGGAAACCACAAATGTTGGAGAGGATGCGGAGAAAAGGGAACCCTCTTACACTGCTGGTGGGAATGTGAACTGGTGCAGTCACTCTGGAAAACTGTGTGGAGGTTCCACAAAGTGTTAAAAATAGACCTGCCCGATGACTCAGCAATTGCACTATTGGGGATTTACCCCAAAGATTCAGATGCAGTGAAACGCCGGGACACCTGCACCCCGATGTTTATAGCAGCAATGGCCACGATAGCCAAACTGTGGAAGGAGCCTCGGTGTCCAACGAAAGATGAATGGATAAAGAAGATGTGGTTTATGTATACAATGGAATATTACTCAGCTATTAGAAATGACAAATACCCACCATTTGCTTCAACGTGGATGGAACTGGAGGGTATTATGCTGAGTGAAGTAAGCCAGTCGGAGAAGGACAAACATTATATGTTCTCATTCATTTGGGGAATATAAATAATAGTGAAAGGGAATATAAGGGAAGGGGGAAAAATGTGTGGGAAATATGAGAAAGGGAGACAGAACGTAAAGACTGCTAACTCTGGGAAACGAACAAGGGGTGTTGGAAGGGGAGGAGGGCGGGGGGTGGGAGTGAATGGGTGACGGGCACTGGGGGTTATTCTGTATGTTAGTAAATTGAACACCAATAAAAAAAAATAAATAATCAATGCAAAAAAAAAAAGAGGAAAAGATAGGGAACAACGTCTTTGACGTTGGCCATTGGATCTTCTTTCTAGATGTGCCTCTGAGGTGAGGGAAACAAAAGCAAAAATACTCTTGGGACTTCATCAAATTCAAAAGCTTCTGCAAAATGAAAGAAACAACCAACGCTAAAAGGCAACATACAAAATGAAAGGAGATATTTGTAAATAACACATCCAATAAACAGTTAGTATGCAAAATACGCAAAGCAAATATAAATCTCAACCTCTTAAACACAAATTATCCAACTGCAGATGGGTAGAAGGCATGAAAGGACTTTGTCTCTGACAAGACATCCAGATGGCCACCAGACACCGAAAGACACTCCGCATCACCCATCATCAGGGAAATTCAAATGAAAACCAGAATAAGATGTCACCTGACAGCCGACAGAATGGCTAAAATTAACAACAGAAGAAACAACAGGTGTTGTTGAGGCTATAGAGAAGAGGGAGCCCCCTCACACTCCTGGTGGGCATGCGAATTGTTGCAGCCACTGTGAAAAACACTGTGGAGGGTCCTGGAGACGTTAAAAACAGGGGTCCCTGGGTGGTGCAGCGGTTTGGTACCTGCCTTTGGCCCATGTCGAGATCCTGGAGACCTGGGATCGAATCCCACGTCGGACTAACAGTGCACGGAGCCGGCTTCTCCCTCTGCCTGTGTCTCTGCCTCTCTCTCTGTGACTATCATAAAAAAAATTTAAAAAGAATTTAAAAATAGCGCTACCCTACGATTCCAAAATTGCAGAGCTAGGTATTTACCACGAGGATACAAAAGTCTTTTAGTAGATTCCAAGTAAGACACGCAGACCAGTGTTTGTAGCAGCGTTATCAACAAGAGCCAAACTGTGGATCCAGCCCAGATGTCCATCGACTGATGAATGGGCAGAGACGATGTGGTAAATATACCCACTGCGACATCACTGGGTCATCAGAAGGGATGAAATGAAGCCATTTACAATGATGTGGGAGAAGTGGAAAGGACTTATGCTTAATGAACTCAGTCAGTCAGAGAAAGATATGAAATACCATACAATTGCATTCACATGTGAATTTTAAGAAACCAGACAAACTGGCAAAGGGGCAGAGGGGGGGATGAGAGAAGCAAACAAAAAACACACTCTTAACCACAGAGAATCAACTAATAAATACCAGAGGAAGGTGAGGGAGATGGGGAATCAGGGGATGGGGATAGTGGAGGGCACCTGTGGCCAGTACCAGGCGTTGTAACCAAGAGTTGAATCACTATGTGGTAAACCTGAAACTATATCATACTGTGTATACAAACAGGAATTCAAGTAAAACTTTAAAATAATAATTGGTAGTATTGATGAAACATGTACGCACTAGAGATAAAATCAGAAAGGCAACTGAAAATCCAAATAAAGAGTCTTTAGAGCCACAAATCCCCTCCTAGCTCAGCTCGGGAGAAGCCTGCCATGTCTATTCTGACACCATCAGAAGCCTGGATTTTGATTCTCTGGGGAGACCACTGACTTGGTGGAGTCAGGCTATCTTTGAACCCAAAAC
Organism: Canis lupus dingo; assembly: GCF_003254725.2. Taxonomy (NCBI): domain Eukaryota; kingdom Metazoa; phylum Chordata; class Mammalia; order Carnivora; family Canidae; genus Canis; species Canis lupus. Next base: position 7,497 of record NW_026019497.1, on the reverse strand, counting down.
CTAAAAAGAGTGCATAAAACTAAAAGGCCCAAGATGCTAGGAGTCCCAGTGCAGGCACATGCCAAGTCCCAAACTCTAACCATACACAGACATAACCCTAACCCTACACTTAATCATAATGTTAACCTAACCCTTAAACAAGACCCATCACTAATCGAAAAACAAACACAAACCCCAAGACCAAAACACATTCACTGAACCTTCCTGCCAACCCTCACCCTAACTCCTAAATGCAGGTGCACCTAAACTTAGGTTTCCTTAACCCTGACCCCTACATTAAATCTAACACGAACCCTAACCTCTAAACCTATCCTTAAAATAAGGTATTCAAATCCTATTCCTAACCTTAACCTCTACCCTAACCCTAACCCTCTAATACTAATCCTATCTCATACCCCAAACTGTACCCTAACCCATACCCTAAAACCAACCCCTAACCCACTCCCTAACCCTATATCTTACCCTTTTCCAAAACCGTACCCTGACCCTGACCTGACCCTAACCCGTAACCAAACACTAACCCTAACCCTAGCCCTAACCCCTATCTTTTTTTTTTAATTTTTATTTATTTACTTATGATAGTCACAGAGAGAGAGAGAGGCAGAGACACAGGCAGAGGGAGAAGAAGGCTCCATGCATCGGGAGCCTGATATGGGATTCGATCCCGGGTCTCCAGGATCGCGCCCTGGGCCAAAGGCAGGCGCCAAACCGCTGCGCCACCCAGGGATCCCCCCTAACCCCTATCCTAATCCTAACTCTCGCCCTAACCCTAAAACTAGCCCTAACTTTAACTCTAACCCTTAACTCTAACCGTAACAATAACTCACACCCTAACCCCTAACCCTAACTGCAAACCTAAGCCCAACCCTAACTCAAACCATAACCCTATCCCCAACTCCTAACCTCCTGCCCTCATCCCTAGAGCCTAAACCCTAACCCTAACACTAAATCCTGTCCCTTACCCTAACCACCATCCTAACTCTTAACACTGACCAATACCCTTATGCCTCACCTAACCTCTAATTCGGAACCATAAGCATAATCACTAACCCCTAACATCTAACCTAAGGCTAATCACCAACTTCCTCCCCTCCCCTAACCCTACCATTCATTCTACCCTTTCACTTACACTGTGGTTCTGAGGAGTCCCTTCTGATATGGCCGTGGCCCCGATGGCTCCTCCAGATTCCTCCAAGGGGTCCTGAGGAAGCCGGGCTCCTGTGAGTGTGCTCGTGGCCCCACGTGTTCCTGAGTCATAGTCAGCGGGTCCTGAGGACGCTGGGTCTCCTGTCACTGTGGACTATGCCTCACATCCTCTAGAAGCCTCGCAGCAGGTCCTCAGGAGGCCGGGGGCTCCTGTCACCCTGGACATGGCCCCACGTCCCCCAGAAAACTCACCGCAGGTCCTGAGGAGGCTGTGGGCTCCTGTCAGCATACACGCAGCCCCTTATGTCCCGAAGCCAAAGTGCAGGTCCTGAGGAAGACAGGGTTCCTGTCAGCATTGACGTGGTCCCACATTTTCCTCAAGCCTCACCATAAGACCTGAGGAGGCTGGGGGCTCCTGTCAGCATGGACGTGGCCTCAAATCTTCCCAAAACTTCACAGTGTGTCCTGAGGAGGCTGGAGACTCCTGTCACTGTGGATGCGGCACCCACAGTTTTCTTAGGCCTCACCACAGGCCCTGACAAAGCTGGGGTCTTCTGTCCACATGGACGCATCCACATATTTCCCCAAGTCTACACCAGGGGTCCTGAGGAAGTCAGCGTCCTGTTGTGTCCATGTAGCCCCAAGTCCTCCTGAAGCGTAGCCGAGGGTTCGAGGAGGCCAGGGCTCCTGTAACCATGAATGCGGCCCCCCGCTTCCAGAAGCCTCAACTTATGTCCTGAGGGGCCCGGGAGCTCCTGCCAGAGTGAACGCGTCGCCACATCTTCCTGAAGCCTCCCCACAGTTCCTGAGGCTGCTCAGGGGCGCCTGTCATTGTGGATGTGGGCCCACAATTTCCTGAAACCTCCCTGCCAGTCCTAAGGTGCTCAGGGCTCCTGTCACCGTGAATGTGGGCCCACATCTTCCTGAAGCCTCCCCGCGGGTCCTGAGGCGGCCCAGGGGCTCCTGTCAGGGTGGATGCGGGCCCACATCTTCCTAAAGCCTCAACGTGGGTCCTGAGGAGACCGCGGTTCCTGTCAGCATGAATGTGGCCCAATTTCCCCCTGAAGACTCCCCGCGGGTCCTGAGGAGGCTGCAGCTCATCAGCATAGATGCGTCCCCATGTCTTCTGCAGGCCTCCCCAGCACAAGCTGGCTCCTGTTAGTGCAGGCAGAGGAAGCCTACTGCACATGCGTGCCCCATGAGAGGGGCCTGGGCTCAGGCGCCCCCTGCGGAATGCTCTGGTGCTACAGGAGACTGTGCAGGAGGCAGCAGGTGCTCTATGGGCTGCACCTGCCTCCTTTCAGGCACCAGCTGGGGCCTGTTAGCTTCGGAAACATCTCACTGAAAAGGAGCTCAACACCCGGCTTCCCAGAAATACTTAAGGACAAGGAATTGGAGCCCACAGGACGTGAAATGAAATGTGGACCAGACTTTTACCACGTCCTGCAAAACTCACTCAACCGTCTTCCACTGTGGGCGGGACCACGGGTTGGTGCAGCCACCCTGGAAACAGTGTGGAGGTCCCTCAGGAAGTTACAAATAGAGCCGCCCTGCGACCAGCAGGTGAACGGCCTGGAGCTCACTCCGAAGATACAGATGCAGTGAGACTTGGGACACCTGCACCCCAATGTCCACAGCAGCTGGGTCCACAGTAGCCACACTGTGGGAGGAGCCTTGGTTCCCTCTGCCAGGTGATGGATAAAGAGAATGGGAGATAGATGATGGTCATAGAGAGAGGAATGGTACTCAGCTATCAAAGAGAAGGAAATCTTTCCATTTGCAATAATGTGGATAGAACTAAAGGGATCATGTTAAGTGAAGTAAGTCACTCAGGAAAGAGAATGACCGTGTGGTTTCATTCATAGGTGGAATTAAAGAAGCAAAGCAGATGAACAACTGTGAAGGGAAGGAAAAACAAATAAGATGAAAACAGATGCAGGAAATACAGACCCTTAATGATAAGAAACAAACTGAGGGTAGCTGGAGGGGGCAGATAACAGGGGACAGGCATGAAGGAGGGCACGTGATGTCTCGAGCACTGCTCTTCTCTCCAACTGGTGAATCCCTGAATTCTTCCTCTGAAAGTATAATACACTATACGTTAATTAATTGGGTTTAAATTAAGTTAAAAAAATCAGTTCTTCAGAGCACATTTCCTTCTGTACTCTCTATTTTGCTCATTCAGCTTATGCCGGGACCACCCCCCGTGGGTCTGGTTTGTCTACGTAGGCTCCACGCCTCATCCTTGGCCCAGCATAGGGCTAGAACTCACAACCCCTGAGATCAGGACCGGAGGTGAGGTCAGGAGTCGGATGCTTAACCGATGGAGCCAGCCAGGAGCCTGAGAACCACACTGCTTTATCTCTGTGACATCTTTTGAAATAGGAAAAGTGCTGCGTCCCACTCTGTCATGCTTCTCCAATACTGATTTGCTGTCCGGGGTCATTTGTTGTTGGGGTTGGATGTTATGGGTTTTTTTTTCCTATTTCTTTTTTTTTTTTTTTTTTAATTTTTTTAATTTATTTATGATAGTCACAGAGAGAGAGAGAGAGGCAGAGACACAGGCAGAGGGAGAAGCAGGCTCCATGCACCGGGAGCCCGACGTGGGATTCGATCCCGGGTCTCCAGGATCGCGCCCTGGGCCAAAGGCAGGCGCCAAACCGCTGCGCCACCCAGGGATCCCTTTTTTCCTATTTCTAACATCTGCCACCATGATATTGATAGGAATGACATTGAAACTGAGGGTGGCTTCAGGAACTGCGGACATTTTCACAAGATGAGGCTCCCACCCCACAAGCCCAGGACGGCCTCCCAGAGCCTGGTTTGGCTCAGTGCACAAGTCTTGTGCTCCTTTGGTTCAGTCTCATTATTTATTTTCCTTGATGCTCCTGAGAAGGGCGTCACATCCTTCATTTACTTCCTGAGTGCTCATTGTCAGGACACAGCAAGGCTACTCTGCTCTGTAGGGTCAGTTTGTGTCCCGTGACTTTTGAACTCACTCCTTAATTCTAACAGGATTTGGTGGAGGCCCTCGGGTTTCTCGTTTCTAGTACCTCTTCTTCAGCATATAGGGACAGTGTGACGTCCCCCTTCCAGGTGTGGAACCTTTGCTGTTTACAGCTTAATGTCCTAGAAAGCCCCACAACTGAATCAAAACTGAGCCCAGGCCAAGGGCAGGAAGCCCATATTAGAATGAGAACAGGGCTCAATTCCCTTGAAGGCCCCATATCAAAATGTAAACAGAACTTGAGGAATTGCTTCTGCCCTTCTGGAGGTCCCGGAGACCAGCCCTTAAAACTAAGCTAAAACCCACCTCAGGGTCCAAGTCCCTGCTCTGCTGTGTCGGGTATACTTGGATACAAGATCGAGCTTGTAAATAATCCCTCGTGTGTTTGCATTGGAATCGGCTTCTTGGTGGTTTCTCATATTCGCAATCTTGGGCACAACAGTCTGAGGTAAAAAACAAAACCAAAGAAACTCGGACACGGGCAGAGTGAAAGCAGGGTTCTGAGAGAAGCGGCAGAGACCCGGGGGCTTGGCGGCTCCTTTGGTTCCTGCAGCCTGCAGACTGGGGGGTGGAATCCTCAGCCCCAGAGCCAGAGGACCCAGTGTCCCCACCCACATCCCCCCATCAGCGCCAAGTCTCAGGGAGCAGCACAGCGCCGCCCCCTGGAGCCCAGAGATGCTGATGCCCACCCAGTCTCTGATCCCCGCAGGTGCATATCCGAGGCAGATGTGCACCTGACAATCTGCACCACATCCCATCCCCAGACCCCACACAGACCACTTGCTTCCACCAAGTTGTCAGACCACAGAGGCTGCAGAGCTTCAGCTCTGCCTGGAAAGTATGGTCTAGCTTCCTTTGTACTTTGTGCTTTATTTTCATTTATTTTCTTTGATTCTTTTATATTAATTGCCTTACTTTAATTTTTATGTATGTACCTTATAAATTTCTTATTTTTACTTTCATAGTATTTTAATTGTGTTTCTTTTTTTGGTGTCTATTATAACAAAAGTTTTTTTTTAATTTTTCAATTTATTTATGATAGTCACAGCTATGAGAGAGAAGCCAGAGACAGCAGAGAAGGAGAGGAGAGAAGAGGCTCCATGCACGGCGAGCCCGACGATGCGATTCAATCCGTGTCTTCAGGATGCCCGCACCCTGGCCAAAGGCAGGCGCCAAACCGCTGCGCCACCCAGGGATCCCTAGAAGTATTTTTTATCTGATTTTTGCTATTTATTATCTTTAGCTGCTTTTCAGGTTGAGAGGCATTATGCGTGTTCATAAGTGTTTTGCTTTCCTTCTGATATAAAATTCTTACTTTGTTCCCTCGAAGGAACTTTTTAAGAATAAGGCAAAAGATAATTCACACGATTCTTAAAATGTCTTCACACTGTAGCCTGATTCATTAAGTCAATTTTCAAATTTAAATCTTATTTCTTAGAAAGAAAACAAAGATTTATAGGGAAATTGAGAAGATAGTACAGAGAATTCTCATGCACTTTGCACTCAATTTCTCCAAATTATTGATATCTTATATCAGTACGGTACAAATATTAGCTAATGAATCAATATTAAAATTTTCGCAATAACCAGAGACCATACTTTATTCAGATTTCCTTACTTTTTGCTAAATCACCATCCCTCATACCACACTCCATTTGTCCTCATGTTTTCTTAGGCTCCTCTAGATTGTGACAGTCTTTCATCCTTTCCTTGTTGTTGTTGAACTGGAACACTTTGAGAAGTACAGTATTTTGTAAAATTTTCCTCAGAGTGGACATGTCTGTTGTTTATCTCATGATTGAACTGTTTTTGTGGATTATATACAGAGATATACTGCCATTTTCATTATATCATATAAAGGATAGATAGAATCACATGATTTATCAGTCTTGGTATCGATCTGATCATCTTGCTGAGGTAGTGTTTGTCAGGTTTCTACCAGTAGTAAAGTGATTCCTTTATTATTATTATTTATTATTACTATATTATCATTATTATTTTAAGTTTTTCATATATATTTTGTAGAAGGAAGTTACTATGTGTATCCACACGTAAGAGTGGGAAGCTATGCTCACCAACCTGAGGGTAGAATGTATGCACATATTGTTTGAAATCTAACATGGGAGATTTCTCTTCCTCTGGATTTGTCTGTTTATTTTTCAAAGATGCTATTTATTATTTGATGATAGAGAGGAGTGAAAACACCTGTGCTAGAGGGGCAGAGGGTGAGGGAGAGCCGGTTCCCTGCTGAACAGGTAGCCTTCCTTGGACGTGGATCATGAAACTGACCCTAAGGCAGAAGCTTAACCTAACTGAGCCACACAGGTGCCACTCTTTTCTTTCTTTCTTCTTTTCTTTCTTTCTTTTCTTTCTTTCTTTTCTTTCTTTCTTTCTTTCTTCTTTCTTTTTCTTTTCTTTCTTTCTTTTTTCTTTCTTTCTTTTCTTTTTCTTTTCTTTCTTTCTTTCTTTCTTTCTTTCTTTCTTTCTTTCTACTTAATAATAAATTTACTTTTTATTGCGTTCACCTACAACATACAGAATAACAAATCCAGTGCTCATATCGTGCGCCATGCAGCTCCCCTCAGTGCCCGCCACACATTCACCCCCATCCGCGCCTCTCCTCCCCTTATCATTCCTAGTTTGTTTCCCTGTGAGTTAAGAGTCTTTAGTGTTCTGTCTCCTTTCTGATATTTCCTACACATTTCTTCTCCCTCTCTATATTCCTTTCACTATTATCTATATTGAGGACATACAATATTTGTCTTCTCTGATTGACTTACTTCACCAGCATAATAACTTCCTGTTCCATTCTCGTTGAAGGAAATGGTGGGCATTTAATGTTTCTAATGGCTGAGAAAGCCACCTTTCCTCTGTCTTAATCTTGGGGTTTCATGATATGAATGTTATTCTTTTAATAAGTGGCTGAGTTCGGAGCGCCCGCCATTGTGGTCCATAACCTTCTTGTTTTTAAGGCTTCCACCTGGGACAGCATCTCAGTTATAGCATTTTTAACGTTGTCCTGACTAGATTTTAATTCTTTTATTTCTACAGTAAGGGATTCTCTAGTTTTCTTCTGTGCTCTTTTTCCAGCCCAGATGCTATCTTTATAATCATTGTTTTAAACTGTAGTTAGACATCACATATATTTGTATTGATGGACTTCCTGGCTGTGAGTACTACCATTATTATTTTTTTGGAGGTGAATTTCACTCATCTCATTATTTTTTCCAGAAAAGAAAGAAAGAAGAAAAAGGAAAACTAAGAAAATAATAACAACTGCCCTCCCAAAATAAAAAAAAACATGATGATTTTGGCCTGCTTGTTAAAGATTCTAATTCCAAAAT